>NC_063208.1:7677802-7682802 GCF_017589495.1 Alosa alosa
GTGTGTGTGTGTGTGTGTGCGTGCACACCTCTCCTCACTGCGCATCCGTTCCTCCAGCTCCTGCACTTTGGCCTCCAGTAGAGCGTGTCCAGCGGAGGGCCGACTCTGCCCCTCCATGTCCACCTTGAGACCTCAGCTCCCCTTCACCTGGGGAAAGATAGAAAAGAGAGTGAGAGGGGGATGGGAGTGAGAGAAAGAGAGAGGGACAGAGTGAATTGCAGGGTTACAGAGAAAGAGAGACGATGGCTGGGGGTGCAATACAAATCAACAGAAAGGGGAGCACACAAGATAGATAGGGCCTGTTAGCACACAAGATAGATATGGCCTAAATGAGCTAGCACACAAGATAGATAGGGCCTAAATGAGCTAGCACACAAGATAGATAGGGCCTAAATGTGTTAGCACACAAGATAGATAGGGCCTGTTAGCACACAAGATAGATAGGGCCTAAATGAGCTAGCACACAAGATAGATAGGGCCTAAATGTGTTAGCACACAAGATAGATAGGGCCTGTTAGCACACAAGATAGATAGGGCCTAAATGAGCTAGCACACAAGATAGATAGGGCCTAAATGAGCTAGCACACAAGATAGATAGGGCCTAAATGAGCTAGCACACAAGATAGATAGGGCCTAAATGTGTTAGCACACAAGATAGATAGGGCCTGTTAGCACACAAGATAGATGGGGCCTAAATGAGCTAGCACACACAAGATAGATGGGGCCTAAATGTGTTAGCACACAAGATAGATGGGGCCTGTTAGCACACAAGATAGATAGGGCCTAAATGAGCTAGCACACAAGATAGATAGGGCCTAAATGTGTTAGCACACAAGATAGATAGGGCCTGTTAGCACACAAGATAGATAGGGCCTGTTAGCACACAAGATAGATGGGGCCTAAATGAGCTAGCACACAAGATAGATGGGGCCCTAAATGTGTTGCACACAAGATAGATGGGGCCTGTTAGCACACAAGATAGATAGGGCCTAAATGAGCTAGCACACAAGATAGATAGGGCCTAAATGTGTTAGCACACAAGATAGATAGGGCCTAAATGAGCTAGCACACAAGATAGATAGGGCCTAAATGAGCTAGCACACAAGATAGATAGGGCCTAAATGAGCTAGCACACAAGATAGATAGGGCCTAAATGTGTTAGCACACACAAGATGATGGGGCCTGTTAGCACACAAGATGAATGGGGCCTAAATGAGCTAGCACACAAGATAGATAGGGCCTAAATGTGTTAGCACACAAGATAGATAGGGCCTGTTAGCACACAAGATAGATAGGGCCTAAATGAGCTAGCACACAAGATAGATAGGGCCTAAATGTGTTAGCACACAAGATAGATAGGGCCTGTTAGCACACAAGATAGATAGGGCCTGTTAGCACACAAGATAGATAGGGCCTAAATGAGCTAGCACACAAGATAGATAGGGCCTAAATGTGTTAGCACACAAGATAGATAGGGCCTGTTAGCACACAAGACAGATGGGGCCTAAATGAGCTAGCACACAAGATAGATGGGGCCCTAAATGAGCTAGCACACAAGATAGATGGGGCCTAAATGTGTTGCACACAAGAGAGATGGGGGCCTGTTAGCACACAAGATAGATAGGGCCTAAATGAGCTAGCACACAAGATAGATAGGGCCTAAATGTGTTAGCACACAAGATAGATAGGGCCTGTTAGCACACAAGATAGATAGGGCCTAAATGAGCTAGCACACAAGATAGATAGGGCCTAAATGTGTTAGCACACAAGATAGATAGGGCCTGTTAGCACACAAGATAGATAGGGCCTGTTAGCACACAAGATAGATAGGGCCTAAATGTGTTAGCACACAAGATAGATGGGGCCTAAATGTGTTAGCACACAAGATAGATGGGGCCTGTTAGCACACAAGATAGATGGGGCCTAAATGTGTTAGCACACAAGATAGATGATAGGGCCTGTTAGCACACAAGATAGATAGAGCCTAAATGTGTTGTACACAAGATAGATGGGGCCTGTTAGCACACAAGATAGATGGGGCCTAAAATGAGCTAGCACACAAGATAGATGGGGCCTAAATGTGTTAGCACACAAGATAGATGGGGCCTGTTAGCACACACAAGATAGATAGGGCCTGTTAGCACACAAGATAGATGGGGCCTAAATGTGTTAGCACACAAGATAGATGGGGCCTAAATGTGTTGGCACACAAGATAGATGGGGCCTAAATGTGTTAGCACACAAGATAGATGGGGCCTGTTAGCACACAAGATAGATAGGGCCCTAAATGTGTTCCCAGCACACAAGATAGATAGGGCCTGTTAGCACACAAGATAGATAGAGCCTAAATGTGTTGCACACAAGATAGATGGGGCCTGTTAGCACAAAGATAGATGGGGCCTGTTGGCACACAAGATAGATGGGGCCTAAATGTGTTGCACACAAGATAGATAGGGCCTAAATGTGTTAGCAACACACAAGATAGATAGGGACCTAAATGTGTTAGCACACAAGATAGATAGGGCCTAAATGTGTTAGCACATAAGATAGATAGGGCCTGTTAGCACACAAGATAGATAGGGCCTAAATGTGTTAGCACACAAGATAGATAGGGCCTGTTAGCACACAAGATAGATAGGGCCTAAATGAGCTAGCACACAAGATAGATAGGGCCTAAATGTGTTAGCACACAAGATAGATAGGGCCTGTTAGCACACAAGATAGATAGGGCCCTAAATGTGTTAGCACACAAGATAGATAGGGCCTAAATGTGTTAGCACACAAGATAGATAGGGCCTAAATGTGTTAGCACACAAGATAGATAGGGCCTGTTAGCACACAAGATAGATAGGGCCTAAATGTGTTAGCACACAAGATAGATAGGGCCTGTTAGCACACAAGATAGATAGAGCCTAAATGTGTTAGCACACAAGATAGATAGGGCCTGTTAGCACACAAGATAGATAGGGCCTGTTAGCACACAAGATAGATAGGGCCTAAATGTGTTAGCACACAAGATAGATAGGGCCTAAATGTGTTAGCACACAAGATAGATAGGGCCTGTTAGCACACAAGATAGATAGGGCCTAAATGTGTTAGCACACAAGATAGATAGGGCCTAAATGTGTTAGCACACAAGATAGATAGGGCCTAAATGTGTTAGCACACAAGATAGATAGGGCCTAAATGTGTTAGCACACAAGATAGATAGGGCCTGTTAGCACACAAGATAGATAGAGCCTAAATGTGTTAGCACACAAGATAGATAGGGCCTGTTAGCACACAAGATAGATAGGGCCTGTTAGCACACAAGATAGATAGGGCCTAAATGTGTTAGCACACAAGATAGATAGGGCCTAAATGTGTTAGCACACAAGATAGATAGGGCCTGTTAGCACACAAGATAGATAGGGCCTAAATGTGTTAGCACACAAGATAGATAGGGCCTAAATGTGTTAGCACACAAGATAGATAGGGCCTAAATGTGTTAGCACACAAGATAGATAGGGCCTAAATGTGCTACCACACAAGATGGGGCCTAAATGAGCTGCTCAAACACGTGAAGACAGAAAAGAACCCAGATGCTATTTCAATGCTAGTCATTTGAGCTAGTCATTCCCCAACACTGAGTATTTTCCCTTCTGCTCTGGGTGTGTTTGAGCGTGTGTCAAGTCACAGCTAATCAGAGAGCAGAGTTGTCTGTGAGTGGCAGACACGCAGCATATTTCCATCAAACACCAATGCAATCAAATGTAGAGCTCTCGCAGAGTGTGAGAAATACAGGGTCACTTCATGAGCAATCAGACATAATGGGATGTGGAGTGTGTGGAGTGGGTGTGGAGTGTGTGGAGTGTGTGAGGAGTGTGTTTTGAGGGGCAGCGGTACCTGTCTCTCTATAGCGCTCTTATCCATCTCCAGATCGTGCCTGGCCGAACGCTCCTGCATCAGGTCAGCGCGCAGCTGATCAACCTGAGAGAGAAAGAGAGAGAGAGAGAGGGAGGGAGAGAGAGGGAGAGAAAGGAGGGAGGGAGGGAGAGAGAGGAGTGAGGAAGAGAAAAAGAGAGAGAGAGAGAGAGAGAGAGAGAGAGAGAGAGAGAGAGAAAAAAGAGAGAGAGAGAATGGGTATATGGGGCATCATAAAAAAGATTAAATCATACAAATGAGAAGATAACATACAATACAGAAGGTGAGGAAGACATGAGGGGTTGGGAATGACAGAAGGAAAAGGAAAGAGATAGAGAGATAGAGAGAGGGAACAGGTAGAAGGGAAGAGATGCTTTATTGTTCCTAAAGGTTGTATCAGCGATAGCAGGGATGTGTCACTTCTGTTGATGTTCAAACAAAACAGAGAGCTAGCTGGCTACTCCATCCATCCCCCCCCCGTGCAATTAAAACTCTCCTAAACGCACATCTTGTTCGTTATTGGTTGAAACACTTTATTTTGCCTTTGAGGGGTTGCCAACCCTTGTTGGTAGCAATTGTTTTTGTGCACAGATCTTGGAGCCTAGGCTGCCTACAGAGACGTGGTATTTTGACGGCCTGCTTATGGGACAGGCAGCTAGTGGATCATTGAATGTGATCATTTATGTTTGGGCCTTTTTTTGGCCTGAAATCGCTGATAGAACCTTTAATGATTATTCAAACGGAATGCAGTGTACAGGTGTGTGTTTGTGCGCAGTACACTCAATACCTGTTCCCTGCTGCGAGTGATCCGATCATTCAGGAGCTCAGTGCCAGTCTTCTCCTCATCCAGCTCAATTTCCAAACTCTTTACTTTATCCTGAAACACACACACACACACACACACACACACACAACACCAACAACAGAAAGTTAGAAACATTATAAAACAACCAGATAGACTCTCTTCGCTCTCTGCCTTCAGGTGATCTATACTAGAGAACACCAGGGATTTTACCCAGAAGCCTTTCTACCTTTTTTGCTTTTGCTTGAAAAAGGTTTTTAAAACACATTACAGAAAATCAAAAAACCATAACAAA
>NC_063208.1:7687802-7842802 GCF_017589495.1 Alosa alosa
CTACCACAGACAAGATACTGTCAAAAAAGCAGGCTTTGCCTGGAAGTCAGGTTTAACAATAGTAATGATTAACTAATGTTACAGCAACTTTTGCTGGCAAACTGCCACTGGGGATCTGTTGGAATTCCAACAATTTGTGTTTTACAAACATGACTTTCTCATGGGACAAATTCTGTCACATTCAGGGTGAGGGCTGAACTGGAGTAGTGTGGGTGGGCGGTTGTTAATGGCCAACAACATGTTTGCACAGAGCAGATGGTTCTCCTAGGTAGGTGGCGACAGTGAGGTTGAACAGTGCTCGTGAGAAGCCTATGGGCAGCTCTCACAAAGGCCTCGGTGAGTGCATGAACAGGTGATGTAGTGTTTGTGGTTGTGTGGTGTGAGGACACTCAGGTAAACACTAGTGATGTTGAGGCAATGTAATGATGTTGTTGAAGAGATGTGATATGTTGGTCAGTAAGGTTGTGGTGAAACACATTGGGTGTGTTCGAAACGGGTAAAGTTGCTAGCTTTTAAGATATCTAACTGGGGAGCAAGGCAGCAAGTGCGGTTCGAAACCGAAAAAAACTAATTCTGCTGCCTTTTAAGATATCTTAGAATTCCCAAATAACGGTCGTTTTTGAAGGCAGCATCGATGCACACTTCATGCTGCCTCCTACCTATAATCCCTTTATGCAACGCCTGAAACAGCTGTGAAAGGTAAACAAACATGGCGGATGACATCGGTAATGGCTGCTGAATCTGTTTAAAATGTCATTTGTGTGATCTTATTTTGCTTAGATTTGCAGATTACAGTTTAGAAATAAACAATTTACTATCTGATTATGCCATTGTTGTAACCATTAATAGCGTCTGGTCTGATATATCTGCCGGCCGTAAAACTAATTTATACCGTTAGCCTGCTAGCTTACGTAAGCTAATTTAGTTTACCGTCAGGCCTTTGCTAACGTCATACCGTAGTGTTAACCAAAGATTCTAGAGTGCTACGCTCATTTTTAAAAGATGCATTTAATCCAAAGTCATGTCTAGTGAGACAGCTCTCTATGTAGGGAAGGAGGCAGTAGGCAGCTGTCTCCCGTTTGGAACACACCCACTGTGTCACTGTTGATTGACTCGCTTGATTGTGAGTTGTGATGAAGTCATAGGGTTGTGGTGAGGTTGTAATAAGGTTGTGCAGACATTATGGTGAGGTTATAATAATGTTGTGGTGAGGTTGGAATAAGGTTGTGGTGATAATGTGATTAAGTTGTCATAAGGTTGTGGTGAGGTTGTAATAAGATTGTGCTGACATAGTGAGGTTGTAATAAGGTTGTGGTGAGGTTGGGATAAGGTTGTGCTGGGGATGTAATAAGGTTGTGTTGAGGTTATGGTGATGTGATAATGTTCTGAGGTTGTAATAAGGTTGTGGTGATGTTGCAATAAGGTTGTGGTGAAGTTGCAATAACATTGTGATGAGGTTGTAATAACGTTGTGGAGATGTTGCAATAAGGTTGTGGTGAAGATGCTGGATTTGCCATATTATAATGTTTTTCTGAAGTTGTAATAAGGTTCTGGTGAGGTTGCAATAATGTTGTTCTGAGGCTGTAATAAGGTTTTGGTGAGGTTGCAATAACGTTGTGGTGACGTTGGAATAAGGTTGTGGTGAAGTTGCAATAAGGTTGTGTTGAGGTTGTAATAACATTATGGTGAGGTTGTAATAAGGTTCTGGTGAGGTTGTAATAACGTTGTGGTGACGTTGGAATAAGGTTGTGTTGATGCCGTGTACTCACTCCTGTGAGGTGGAGTGCAGCTGCGTCCTCCAGTGCTGCTCCTTGGTCTTGCTGCCCTCCAGCTCCTCCTCCAGAGCCATGACTGAGCTGTTCACCCGCTCCCTCTCATCCTCCATCTCCTGCTGGGTCTGATGGAGAGAGAGAGAGAGATGGGGGAGGGAGAGATGAGGGTCGGAACAGGAGAAATAGAAAGAGGAAGAGCAAAATAGAGAAGAATCAAGAAAGAGAGACAGAGAAAGGGAGAGGGACAGAGAAAGGGAGAGGGACAGAGAAAGGGAGAGGGACAGAGAAAGAAAGAGAGACAGAGAAAGGGAGAGGGACAGAGAAAGAAAGAGAGACAGAGAAAGGGAGAGGGACAGAGAAAGAAAGAGAGACAGAGAAAGGGAGAGAGACAGAGAAAGGGAGAGGGACAGAGAAAGGGAGAGGGACAGAGAAAGAGAGAGGGACAGAGAAAGGGAGAGAGACAGAGAAAGGGAGAGGGACAGAGAAAGAAAGAGGGACAGAGAAAGAAAGAGGGACAGAGAAAGGGAGAGAGAGAGAGAGAGGGACAGAGAAAGAGAGAGGGACAGAGAAAGGGAGAGGGACAGAGAAAGAGAGAGGGACAGAGAAAGAGAGAAAGAGTGTGTATTTTTTATTTGTGTGCGTACATGCCCTTGCGGAGCATCTCTTTGAGTGTGTGTGTGTGTGTGTGTGCGCGCGCATTTGTCTGTGTGTTTGTGACTGTGAGTGTGTGTGTGTGTGTGAGTGTACCTGAGACACATTTTCCATGCCCTTGCGGAGCATCTCTTTGAGTGTGTGTGTGTGTGTGTGTGCGCACATTTGTCTGTGTGTTTGTGACTGTGAGTGTGAGTGTGAGTGTGAGTGTACCTGAGACACATTTTCCATGCCCTTGCGGAGCATCTCTTTGAGTGTGTGTGTGTGTATGTGTGTGCGCGCATTTGTCTGTGTGTTTGTGACTGTGAGTGTGTGTGTGAGTGTGAGTGTGTGTGTACCTGATACACGTTCTCCATGCCCTTGCGGAGCATCTCTTTGAGTGTGTGTGTGTGTGTGTGTGCGCGCATTTGTCTGTGTGTTTGTGACTGTGAGTGTGTGTGTGAGTGTGAGTGTGTGTGTACCTGAGACACGTTCTCCATGCTCTGGCGTAGTGTGTCCAGGTCCTGGCTGTACTGCTCCTTGAGGGCCTCCATCTCGCGGTCGTGAGAGGCCACCTCGTCCTTCAGCGCACCCTTCAGGGCGGTCAGCTCACGCTCCCGTTGCCGTAGCGACTCCTCCAGACGCTGCCGCTGCAGGGCTGCCTCGGACAGCTCTGCCTGCACCGACGCTAACTCCTGTGTGTGTGTGTGTGTGTGTGTTTGCGTGCGTGTATGTGTGTGTGTGTGTGTGTGTGTGTGTGTGTGTGTGTGAGAGAGAGAGAGAGAGAGTGTGTGTGAGTGTTAGGGGGGGATACCAGGGAATGATTAACTTGAATTGTAAACAGGACAATGAAATAATGATTATGCTTGTGTCATAAGGCAACTTAAGGGTACGTGTGTGTGGGTGTATGGGTGCGTACCGTCTGAAGCGTCTCTGTGTGAGGTGTGTGTGTGTGTGTGTGTGTCTTTGTGTGTGTGTGTGTGTGTGTGTGTGTGTGTGTGTACCGTCTGAAGCGTCTCTGTATGAGGTGTATGTGTGTGAGGTCTGAGTGTGTGTGTGTGTGTGTGTGTGTGTGTGTGTGTACCATCTGAAGCGTCTCCGTGTGAGGTGTGTTTTCGGAGACTCCTCTCAGCTCCTCCTGCAAGTGAGCCAGCTGGTCCTCCTGCTGCTGCAGCCGAGACTCTGCCCCTTCCTGTTCCCTCCTCACGACAGCCAATCTGAAAACAGGAATAACATGCTCAACACCTCAATCAAACCTGCACTGGGTGCTAAATCCTCCTCCCAATGAATATAAATATAAATATGCCTTTTCATCTTTTGACTGTTTTTAAATCACCCCAGTCTGAACCCAATAAAGAGGTATAGGTCAGTCCAAGTCAGTCCAGTACCAAAAACTTCCGTACTATTTCTGTACAACATTCCACCATCTTACACGCAAACATGGCTGGGTTAGCGCACAAACAAGGAAGTTCAGTTGTTGAAGGCAAGTACTTGAATTCCTTTAAAGTGGCATTTCTGTGAAACTTACAGAAAAACACTAACAACAAACTGTCATTTAAAGTCAGTCTCCTAAAGTTAAAACGTGCCATTTACTCAACTAAGTGATGTGTCAATAAATTTGTAAATATTGGTCATCATCACTTTTTCTCACTGCATATGTTTGTGCCGCAGCTTGCGGAGCCTGTTAATAAGTTAATTGATTCAAGGACACTTCTCAGTGAAATGATCACATGCAGTTGCAGTAGCCCTCGTGTCCTTACTGCTTATTGGCCTGCTGAAGGTCTTTCTGGCTTTGCTGCAGTTGCTGCTTGAGACGTTTGTTCTCCAGTTCAGCATCCACATTGGAATTCTAAAACATTAGACAAAACACATACACAGACACACACACACACACACACACAAACACTGTGTTTAATTTCAGTTGCCAACATTAAGCAGCTACATTAAGCAGCTATTGATGTTGAACACACGTTAAAAATGTCCATTAGTCATACATTGCTAATTTCATTTTAATATTGCCTCAGGTATTCCATTAGGAAATAAACAAACAAAACACAACTAGAAAGGCACTTGGAGAGTCCCAGATGTCTCCCAATGTTAAGGATGCAAACCAGTGCTGGATCTGCCCTGTAATTCTGATTCTGAGCTGGATGCACTCCAAAATGAGATATGGGTCACTGAAGAACCTTCCACACTCCTCCATCTGTTTTTTTTTGTTGCACATTTTTTCCCGACAGATAAGCCAACAAACAGGTATACAAACAACAGACAAACCAACCAACCAACCAACATCATAGCCTCCTTGGCGGAGGTAAAAAAAACCAAACACTTTTATTGACTCCTCAGTCCTCGGACCTAAATCTGCACAGGTAACAGACATTCCTTCCGACATGCCATTCATACCTCTCTCACACTGTCTACGCAAGGACGGTTTTTTTCCTCTTTCAAAAGACGCCGACACTACCAACTGTCAACAAGAAAGATTATTATGATATAGAGTACATGCAAGCTTTCTTCATAACACATCCATATAACAGCTGTCTGTTTTATGAGTGTGAGAATGTGGAAAGACCAGGAGGATACCGCATGTGAATTCGTACATGACGTGTGTTTGTATGTTTGTGCATGTGTGTGTGTGTGTGTGTGTGTGTGTATTTGTGTGTCTGTGTTTCCACAGCGCGAGGAGACAGATGCCACCCATCTTGTTTTGCTCGGGTAACCCAAAGCTCTCAGGTTTCCGCACACACCGATACCGGACACGGGTGCCCCTACCAAACTGCGGTTACCACGTCCACACCGATACCCACCACCACACCCAACCAATTAGCCGCATTGACCCCAGTAGAGGGAGCTGCACCAGGCATACAGCACTCCCATCTGCGCCTGGGAACATGAATTACTCATACTTTACTTGCAGCAGTATGTCCTATGATATGTGATTCGGTGGAGGTTAACAGTGCCTTCAAACCCATCTCATTCCTTTGTATATCAATCCAAAGCGTCTCTCATTTCATAAGCTACTTAATTAAGCACCCGTTTTTTCCTGCCTATGAACCAAGGTTTATACATTGATGTTGCTACATTTCTTCAGCTATGAGGTTAATACACAGGTGTTATATAAGTTATATATGGGAATGAGTTTCTTTTTTTCATTCTTCTTTGTGATTAAAGCATGTCCTAATCCTGATTCATTGGGCTACAGGGCACTGCAATTAACACATGGATGCAGCCAATATACTGTAAAAGGCTGCATGCCATGCACATCAAAATGGATGACAGGCAGCTGAATGGGTGTTTGCTAAGAACTGGTTTAACTTGATAGGTTCAAATGTAAATATTTACATGCCCCTACTGCACAGTCTGGGGTAATGAAGAGTTTTATTTTTTATTTAATTGTATTCCATTTTACAACTGACAGCAACTGCACAGTTTATAAGTATAAGTATATATACTTTTTTGATCCTGTGAGGGAAATTTGGTCTCTGCATTTAACCCAATCGGTGAATTAGTGAAACACAAACAGCACACAGTGTACACACAGTGAGGTGAAGCACACACTAATCCCGGCGCAGTGAGCTGCCTGCATCAACAGTGGCGCTCGGGGAGCAGTGAGCGGTTAGGTGCCTTGCTCAAGGGCACTTCAGCCGCAGCCCACTGGTCGGGGCTCGAACCGGCAACCCTCCGGTTTCAAGTCCAGAGTGCTAACCAGTGCTGGTTTGAATACCCAGTTTGAAGGTATTTCTCATTTAATTGGAATTAACACACACAGATCTCTAAATCACACACTTCACTTTGTTTTTAAAAAAGAGCTTCAGCCTATTCAGCTACCTTACAAACTGAAACCTCCCTCTCGTCTGAATAGATTTCAACCTTGAGGAGACTGTGGCTGCTGTGTGCTTAGTGTGTTTTAATTAGTCATACTGGAAGACCCATTCAGACTGCAATCAACTTAAGGTTAAGGTAATTCGGCGATTACAGGTGAAATAACCACTGGTGCAACAAAGTTAAAATAATTTCCATCTTCGTGGCAGCAAGCGACTGGCAACTAGCGAAGAATCGCAGTATATGTGAATGGGATTTGAGAGACACTATTCACTAAATGCCTAAAAGGCTTCTCAAGGCTTTACCTCTTTCTCTCCTGATGGCACTGCCGGAGGTGGCGGATCGTCCTGATGCCGAGACGTCAGCTCAGACGCAACCCACAGGCGCTCTACCCTCGCTCTCACTCGCTCACTTTCTCCCCTGTAGCTAAGAGACAGTCTGCAGTACATTTCCATTAAGTCACTCAGCAAATGCTTTCACCCACTACAAGTCACAGCACCGTGCAATTTAAGGGCACAATTCATCAGTACACTCCGAGGCAGGCAAGCTTCTACTGTGGCTTTTTGTTTAAGGCTCAAGACTATATATTTGGATTTACTTCCTAACACACAAAGAACCTTTCTTCAGAGGGCCCTGTGAAAGAAACCCCTATACATTCTAACAGCTTATTCTAACTGCATGCAAGCGACCAACTCTAGCGTAGCATTCTCTGTCCACACCGAATCTGTTAAACATGCTGTTCTATTGAGTCATATTTCTCGTTCAAAATAGCACAACAAAGGAAACAACAGAAAAAAAAATAGAAACGGTGTGTCTGACAAAAGTTCTGCTCGCTCACATCCCATACAGTTAGGACACAGTGTAAGGAGGTAACTGTCTCCAATAAAGCTCCTTCTAGCCCAGTGTTTCTCAAACTTTTTCAGACCAAGGACCACTTAACCAATAATAAAAAAACTAAAAAAAAAAAAGTAATGGACCACCTAGCTAAAAAAAGTAGAAGTAGACCTACTTCAACAGTATATTACACAATAGGCCTATTCACTGAACCACCTTGCTTATTGTGTCAGAGGATTCATATGATTTAATTAAACTGGCGTAGCTTATAGGCAGTGTTGCAGAACTGTTTGGATTTACATACACTCATAGTTGGCTCAATATTGCAAACAACTCATCTATATTATATTTTATCACGTCTGCTCACGGACCACTTGGGATAGCTTGCGGACCGCCAGTGGTCCCCGGACCACACTTTGAGAAACACTGATCCAGCCTATTCTAAAATAAACTGTACAGCTTCCTCTTCTAGCTTACACTAGTTCTTCAATGGAACCATCGACGAGCGTGAGTGAGGGTTGTGAATAGCATTGTTTGCCACCGTATGCCCAGGCAGGGGTGGCACCTGTGGCCTCTGCAGTGCCATGGAGCACCAGCTGGGCTCCAGAAGTGGTGGCACCTCCTCCACCACGCGCCAGGCTGACTGTTGTGCCAGCGAGGTGCAGATGTGGCCTTGTGCTGAGTGGATCCGTAGCCTGGAAACGCTTCTTAAGAGGCGCTAAATAATAACTGCTAATTAAGGCAGATTGGGCTAGCGCCTGAGCCACTCAAGAGCTCACAGAAACATTAGCAAACACGACAAGCACTCATGCAACATACATGCTGCACACAGAGAGAGAGAGAGAGAGAATGAAGGTGAATCAAGGAAGGGGAATTTTTTCTTGTTGATGCAAAGAATAGGAGAATGCTTGACAGTAAGAGAGAGGAAATGAGAGCAACAGAGGGAGAGAGCATGCAGAGAGAGAGAGAGAGAGAGAGAGAGAGAGAGAGAGAGAGAGAGAGAGAGAGAGAGAGAGAAAGAAAGGAACAGAGTGAAAGAGAGAGAGGGAAACCCCTCCTCCCGAGTGTTTGGTTTCTAGTTTTCACTCCATTATTAATGGATCACAACGACTGATCTCCTAAACTCTCCACCTAATCAGCTCTGCGTCCCTCAGCTGTGGTTGCCCAGATACCACACGAATAAGTCACAGCTGCCGCCGCTGACAAGTACACACAAACATACTCACAACTACTTCAGCAGCACACACACACACATGCACGCAGTCGCACACACATGCAAGCACACACATGCACACACACACACACGCACACACACACGCACGCACACACACAAGCACTCACAACAAACACGCACACTCACAACACACACACACACACACATACACTTTCCCTGCCTCTTCCTCTTTCCTCTTTCACACTAAACAAATGTCCCACAGAGATGCAAAACATGCAAGAGAGCAGAACCATGGAACAGCTCTCTCCAGCTTTGTATGAGCCCAACCCTGAGGAGGAGCGAGAGCAGGGGAGAGGTGGCCTTACCTTGACCCCAGCCAGCCTCTCCTGGATCAGGGCAGCTTTGTGCTTCAGGGACGCCTCGCTCTCCATGGAGCTGATGCAGGAGCGACAGAAAATAATAATTCATTGAGATGTTAGAAAAGGTATTTAGACTGTGTGAGAATGGCTATACTACCGTGCTTTAGTCATTTTATAATGTAGAGTATAATATGAAACACATTTTCACAATTTGCATCTGATAAACAAATGAGAGATCAGTCCTCTACTGACACGCTCATAGATAATGAATCTTTAATCTGAGTCTTTGAATCTAAATCTTTCATTTTAAGGGGCAGCCGTGGCCTAAGTATAGTATATAGTATATATACTCTTTTGATCCCGTGAGGGAAATTTGGTCTCTGCATTTATCTTAATCCGTGAATTAGTGAAACACACAAGGCACACAGTGTACACACAGTGAGGTGAAGCACACACTAATCCCGGCGCAGTGAGCTGCCTGCATCAACAGCGGTGCTCGGGGAGCGGTGAGGGGTTAGGTGCCTTGCTCAAGGGCACTTCAGCCGTGCCTACTGGTCGGGGTTCGAACCGGCAACCCTCCGGTTACAAGTCCGAAGTGCTAACCAATAGGCCACAGCTGCCCCAAATTTTGACCTACTGGTTAGCGCTATGGACTTGTAACCGGAGGGTTGCCGGTTCGAACTGTGTGCTGTGTGTGTTTCACTAATTCACGGATTGGGATAAATGCAGAGACCAAATTTCCCTCACGGGATCAAAAGAGTATATATACTTATACTTAATCTCAAAACATCTACTGCAAACATTATGCCGTGTTGAGACCACAATGCCATTTTGTTATAAACTCCCTATTTGTATTGATCCCACTCTGTAGTTTGATGTCCTGCATATTAAGAACTGAACATACCCCTCTTTAAGGATGCTGAGGATGGTCTGCTTGCTGTCCAACTCCTCGCCATTGGTCAGCTCCAGACTCTGACTCCGGTTCCGCAGGAGGTCAGGGGTCATCTGAGATAGAACAGACAAGCTATGTGAGAGCACTCTCATGCTACATGCTACACGCTACACAACCACATCTAAATGCAACTTATGCATTTACACAAATCACTACATTTTTTATTCAGTGGTATGAAGCAGGTTGCTTTATAAGTCAGAAAGGTGGTCCCTGTGGCATAATCAATTGAAAATCCCGGATCCAAAATATGGAAGATGCTGAGCTGCAATAAAAGCCTTGAAAGCATAGTTTAAGTACAGTTTCAGTGCAATAATATAATTATTATTATTTAATTAGTATAACAGATGTGCCATTGTAATATATGGAGATGGAGATAGCATCTCAACTCACTGGCTTTTTTGGAACCACCGGCGGTTTCCTTGGAGGCTGAGAGAAGGGCACTGGTTTGGGGGCAGAGACAGGTGTTGCCTTGGCAACCGTGGCGGACTTGCAGCCCAGGCTACTGTAGGGCGGGTTGGAGGCAAGAAAGGACGAGGAAGAGGAGGAGACAACGGAGGGGCCGTAGGGGTTAAAGGTCGGGGACGGGGACTTCCGGGGGCTGCTGTCTTCGGCCAGGTCTTTCCGAGAGTCCAGGCTGCGTGAGCGCCGCCTCTCGTCGAAGCGGAGCCGTGCCCTGGCGCTGGAGCGCCCTCGGGGCTGAGTCTGGCTGGCCGCAAGAGCGGGCGGCGTGGAGGCCGGCTTGGTAGCGGGGCTGTTGAATCTGTTGATGAGTTTGTTGATGGGGGCCAATGACTTGGTGTCAATGGCCTGCACCGGCTCCTCCTCAAAGGTCACGGGGGGAGGCGGCTCTGGGAAGGAATCCCGTTCCTCTCGTCCAATCCCCTTCAGCCCCACCTTCTTAAGCCCGCCATCAGTCAGCCCTTCGAGGCTTTTACTCTCCACCCCATTGGTCACCGCCGGAGGCCGGCGCGGTGCCGCCGCAGCAGGGCGCAGCGGGATCTCCACCGTCCGCTCCTCAGCCTCGCCCTGGCCCACCGCCTGCCCGTCTCCGGGAGGCCGTCTGGACGGGCTCCCGAACCTGCCCACGGGCTCCTCCTCCGGGGAGCTGGGCGTTGCGGTTAGCGACCGGGGGTCCGGCGACGGCCGCGGGCTGGAGAGGCTGGGCAGCGGGGAGCTGCGGCTGGACGACGACCCCCGGTCGCTAACGGCAACACCCGGGGGCACGGGGCTCAGGGCCTGGGGGTGGCTCTTGAGCTGCACACCGTACGAGTCACCCTTCTCCCCGTCCTTCAGCACCACGTAGGGCTGACCGGAGATGCCCTGCACGCGCACCGCCACGCCGTACCGCGACGAGGGAGGGGTGACGGCCGCGCCTGCCCCCCCTCCTCCACCGACGCCATTGGCCCTGCCACGTTCGCCGTAGCCCCCGCCTGTGTCGTCCAGATCTTTGATGAAGCGGATTTGGACGCCGTAGTCCAGAGGGGGCTTCCGGTCAGCGCTGAGGGAGCTCATGCCTACTTCCTGTGTGCGTGACAAATAGGACACAACAGAGAGAGAGAGAGAGAGAGAGGGAAGAGAAGAGACATTCAAATGAGGTGGCGTTTGAGTATCAACACTGAGTCACAGTAATAATATAAAAATAAGTCTCAGGGTTATTTTCACAAGGCAACATTATGCTCGCTAGAGGAAAAACAACTCAAAGAATGGAGTTTATATACTATACCAGTATTGGGTTAATGTGTTATCAAATTCAGAGCTTTATCTTGGTTTCCCTCTGTGTTATATAAAGAATAAAGAATAGCAAGCATTGCATCCCTCTCTTTCTGACTGATAAAGATAAAAAACACATTAGGTGGTTAGGTCTGAGCCACTTCACAAGTATTTATCTATCTATAAATATCTAAGTATCTAAATAATTTTACTTATCTTAATGAGCTTTAGTTTTATTGCTACTTTATTGTGTTATTGTTTAATTGTTGTTTTATTGTCTTCTTCATTAAGAATTGACTTGCTGCTCATGGGTTACGGACCACTAAATGAACTGCCTTTTTCTGAAAATCTTGTCCATGCTCTTTTCTTTACACGAGTGCACACTCCCTCTCTCTCTCCCTACACACACACGCACACACTTGAGTTGGAGAGTGTTTTGCATGTGTCCTTCACTGCTGGCTGACCCAAGTCCTTTATGACTCACTAAGCCATTCATTCATTCCATCCTTTTTATTGCTCTCTCTCTCTCTTTATCTTTCTTTCTTACTACCATATTTACTTGAATTTCCTAGTATTTCCTAACAGACAAAAACAAATCATTGTCAAAATGTCCCCCAAACCATCACCTCTGCAGTGAAAAATTATGCTCTTAAAGGAACATGATGGAAGATTTGATATCTATGGCCGTAGGGATCAATAATCAATGCTATTTAGCGCTTTGATGGTATATCCAGTTAGTCAAAAACCTACTAGAAGAGTCAGAGTGTATCCTGATCCTACCCCATCAAAGTAACATAGTGCAATATCAAGTGCTCTGGGCGCACACTGGTAGTGTCACTGCAGCATCATTAGTTTGAAGCTGTTATTTTAAGTTGAAAGAATGTTATCATGTTGCTTTAATC
The DNA here is from genome assembly GCF_017589495.1 of Alosa alosa. Lineage (NCBI taxonomy): Eukaryota > Metazoa > Chordata > Actinopteri > Clupeiformes > Clupeidae > Alosa > Alosa alosa. Next base: position 7,699,958 of record NC_063208.1, read on the forward strand.
TTAATCACTTATGTGGGCCTAGCAATTCATTGATCTGAACACAGAACAGCGGAACAGAACAGCGGAACACCGAACAGCGGAACACCGAACAGCGGAATGGCACTACAAACAAAAATAGCACTCTGGTTGTCTTGGTTCATCCCACATTTAGTGAAAACCACAAACATTGCAATATAATCCCTTCAGCTAACAGCTATGGGCGTCTGTAGCTTATATTATATTCCTGCAGTTTATCTGCTCTGTCCAAGCCTCTTCCAGAGAGATGCCAGAAGGTCTGGATCAGAACGTAGCCTTTGAAGCCTCTGTCCATGTTTAGGCACACCTTAATGCTTAGGTAGATCACAAGAAAAAATTGCATTCTTCCATGTGTTTGGAAACTTCTCCGGCTCCGGCAGACCTGAGTTGAATCAGTTTGAGGTCTGTGCCCTTCACTTGCATATAGCAGTGTGCCAGTCTTATCTCTCTAATGCATGCAACGCAGTACATGAGAAAAAGGCCTCTTATGGCTTGGGGCTCTTTGTGGAACTGCAGCTGTAGTAGTAGTCATGCGTCTCGACTTCAAAATTGGCCCTGGGATTTGCTGTGTTATTGGAAAGAGTTATGGAACTTGTGCCTAGCATGCAATTCCCCAGAGGACAAATCAAGTTTCCCACTTAAAGGGACACCAGGCAAGCTTGATGCTTTTTCTCTACGAAACTCCCCCTCGCTCGGTCTGAAGCTTTTTTCCTTTTCTTTGCATCTTCCGTCAAGGGTTTTCGCTGCTTCTATGCTGGCTCTGCCATTATACACACGTTTGCAACAATCGCTAGCGTTTCTTTAGCCTGCCTCTGCTGTGGATGCAGGATGTAAACTGATCCTGCTTCGGTCGGCGGGTACGATACACTGAACTTGCAAGCGGGATATTCTTCCTACAGGCAGTAGGGGCGGGCGAGAGAGTCTTCATTCGCCCTGTAATGAGTCATTTAACCATATACCGATTAACGAAGATTAACACGAAAACGTTGCCTGGTGTCCTTTTAACTGGCACGGTGTTTAGGTTGAAATCTATGCAATCTCAAACCTATACGAGTCTGAGTGTGACCCATTTCCCCTGGCCATCAAAACAAATGTTTCATTTATGTGCATGTGTGTGTCCACAACTGAGCCATTGTGTCAACAGGTGTGGCAGCTTTTGTGTGTTGTGTTGCACAACGCTAGCTTCTGGTCATTCTGCATTGTTCCCTTCAGCCTTCATTCAATGCCAAGTTTCACTCACTCTCTCTCTCCATCTCTCTCTCTCTCTCTCATCAATCCTCATTACACTGTCATTTGCAGTCATGTTCCTTTATTACACAGGACTAAGCAGTAGATTGTAGAGGATTATTACTATGACATGACAGCAATACAGTGGAAAATGTATCGGGTAATATCGAAAAGTGAGTCCACATCTGAGCTTTCCCCATCTTCGATTTCTGCCTCAACCTGACTGACCTCTTTTGCCTCTCTCTTTCCCAATGTCTCTCTCTCTCTCTCTCTGCACCCAGCCCTCTCCTTTTCTCTGTCGGTGGCTGCATTCCTGCGCAGGTAGCCCATGGTTTCGGGGCCTGCAAGGTCAGTCATCCGTGTGAAGGGCTGTTTGCTCAGCTGCATTGGCCGCCGATCAATAACTCACCCGCCCGATTAATCAATACCCCATGCAAGGGCAGGGCTTGGGGCAGGTGGGGCAGGACAGGGCAGTGGTGGGCTATGAGAATGATAAGAGGGTAGGTGGGGGGTAAAAAGTTGGCCGATGGGTTACACTGTAACAGCCGGTGCCTTGGTCCGGCAGAGTGGCTCTTTAGCCTCTCAAAGTCAGCCTTTGTCTCGGCCAGCATTCCCGGCATTCCACGCATGCATTCTGTAGCGTACGGTGGCGTGGCGCGGGGCCCAGGAGTAGATTAGGGAAGACAGGGGGGACGTGTCTGGAATGGGGACCAAGACCACGGGGCTCCTGAGGGATGGGGTGGTGCTGGGGTGGTGCTGGGGTGGTGTAAGGGGGGGGGGGGTCTGAAGCAGGGTACTGGACAGAGAGGGACCCACAGACGGGCCTAGGAGAGAGAGTGAGATATGGATTGGTATGGGGGAGAAATATGAAGACATGTAAAGATGGGAGAGGTACCAGTAAGGCTGCACTATATGGGGAAAATATTTAATTACGATTTTTCAGACAGATATTGCGATTGCGATTTGTGAATGTCAATAAAATTGATTCAGTTCAATATTCCAAATGTCTCTTTAAGTTGTGCTGCTGCCGCTGCTGATTACTAAGCGAGTCTGGTGCGTGGGAGGCACAGCACTTCTGATTGACTGTGAAGCTCACCAATCAGAAGTGGCACAGTCAAGGAGGATGACATTATTAAGTCATTAATGTGACAAGATTAACTGAGCATGATTATTTGTAGCTTTTGCGATTAGATAATTGCGTTGGTTCATATTGTGACTGGCGACTGCGATGCGATAATTGTTCAGCCTTAGGGAGAAGGCCAGAGACAACGGAAAAGATAGAGAGAGGATGGATGAATGGATGGATAGATAGAGGCTGGATGGCAATGCTAGTTTATGTGCCACCTGTTTGATAGGAGGAAATAGAAGGAGATGTTTTCCTGATGGAGACGTTGCACAGCCCTTATGAGGCATTACAAAACAAAATAGATGACGCGGATGCCATGTGGAAAGTACTCATATTGGAGACTCTAAAATGATAAACACTAACTCAAACGACTAAACCTCGCCACGGCCCATCCCACTCAAACATACAGGTAGTCACATCCTCATTCCGTATGGCACTTTTGAAGTAATCAAATAGTGATATATATGACACAGACCAACCTCTAAAGATTTCTTTTGATAGAGTTAGAAGAAGAACACATTCAACAATTCTGTCCTCAGGCAAAAGAAGAAGAAACGTTGCCTTTGTACATTAAATATGGGAGTCTAAAGCAGTGTTGATGACATTATATATTTTTTTCCTTGAATGGGTTTTTTTGTCCTGCACCTGCTAAAAGGTGGGATGTGCACACAATAACTTTTTGTTGAAATACTCTAGTGTAGCCTCTAGACAAAAGTAGATTGATGACTTAAAAAGCTACACGAGAATTACATTATTTTAAGGAACGCCTCTTATTGTAAACAGACTGTGCTACTAGATGGTGCCCTTTCAGTGCAGAAAACAAGTCTCCGATATAGTCTAAAAGGCAGAGTGCACTGGGAAAGGGCAAGGCTAGCTAGGTTCAATTGGAGATGACGAATGACAGCAACACTAGATTGCTGATTATCTTCCATCATCCAAGCATTAAAAATAGGTACTTGTCTTACACTTAAGGTCATGCAAGAGAGAATACCTAAAGACAGAACAGGACTGTGCCATATCATCTATCATTTACTGTGATACCTCTTCCTCATGATAAAAAAAATGGGGAAGGCAAAATGGCAAGACAGAGGTGCCTATAGAGTGTGCATCCTTACAGGAAGGTAAAGTTATTCATTAATGACATCAAAATTCCCCATTTCAGATATTTTTGTCATTAATTCCTGTATTTATCAACAGAGTGGCCTACAACTGCTCAGACAACTGTCCTTCATGAAACTGCAGACTCGTGTTCGGTTGCAGAACCCTTTCAAGCTTTGCAGCCGTATGAAACTGGTCTAACAGAGAGAGTCTGCGCTGTTTAGAAAACACACAGTGGCATAATCCCCAGCTCCAAACACTCATGCTTTGTCATCACAAGGAGGAATGTCACCCTGCTGGAGTATCCTCTCTCTCTCTCTCTCTCTCTCTCTCTCTCTCTCTCTCTCATTTCATCATTTTTACAAATTCCTTCCATCTCTATTTCCAGGCCTCCCGACAGCTAGCCTATTTATGTTACCACAATATCTTTGCACATAGAGGGCCATTATGATACAGCAATATCTTCGCACATAGAGGGCCATAGTGGGAGCAAACTGGGTCCTGCTTACGCTTGTTTTGTCAGCCAAGACACATTGCTGTTTACACATGTATTCAAGGTGTGCTACAGCCAGAGACATTGCTGACCGCTTGTGTTTTGACTCTGCTACTGCCAACATCACATTCATTAGAACTTCCATCGTCTGTGATGCATCAGAACGCGTAGCGTTTACATTACAAATTATATGTGGTCTAAATGAGTCTCAGACCACCTTGGCAAGTGGTTTAAGTGATCGGATCACAGATGTGTCTTGGTGAATGTTTACACTTATTGTTAGAACTTACCACTTTTAGATTAGATTAGATTTAACTTTATTGTCATTGTGCAGAGTACAAGTACAGAGACAACGAAATGCAGTTTGTGATCGGATCACCCAGTACTATTTTCAAAACAAATGTAAAACAAAGTCTAGAAGTCTCTGTGTTTGGTTGAAGCATGCATGTTTGATTTTTCACAACTCGGGTGCTGTTCTCTGTAATCATTGTATAAGTGAAGGTATTTTCTCGATATGCTTTCCTGAAGCTTAAATGAACAATTGATATGCACCAATATTCCTTCTATCTGACTGGGCTACCTCCCTCTCAAACTTGGTTCGGCCAACTTGGTAGAGCTTATTTTAGTTCAAAACAACAATTGAAGGGGGGTGGGGGTGGCTGTGGAGAGCTAGAGTCATGAATGGGCAACCTTACTGCGGTCTTTGTCACCTGGACCCATTAGTGCTCAGCCTACGACTAGCCTGGTTCATTAAAGCATTAGCAACCACTCACTAGAGAACATAATGCGTAGTTAAACAACAACTACACGTGGGCGGACACCTGACTAAGGAGCTTTGCTGATCGCTAATAGTCCCTCCAGAACACAGGAAACAAGAAAACTTTCCCAGTGGTACAGAAAGAAACATTGACTACAATTAAGCCTCACACACTTCATTATATAAGCGGAGGCAGAACACTAAAGCAAATATAATGTATTTTCATGTGAATTAAGAAATATTCAAAGGCAATTAAACCCCCATTATCTATCTGGTTTAACTGATATAACTTAAGATGGGCAAATCTTTGACTTGGTTGTGATATCACATACAAATCAGGTCAGCTCAGTTTTTCTATGCAGTGCAGTCGACTAAGGTCCAGGGGCCAAAAAAGAGCATTCCAACTCAATCAATGGACCATCCTTGCCATCCTTGATGCCACTTATATCATCTGGCAGAGGTCAGGTCAGGTTGACCTCAGAAGAGTAACAAAACATATGCCTTGTATTTTCCTTCATGAAAAAATAGCCTACAGCTGCCAGATCTTTTGATAATTAAGCAGTTCAGTCGTCCAGCAAATTAAATCTCAAACTAAGGAGTGAAAGTGGCCCTTGAGGCAAGGTAGCAACTGTGCTATTGTGTCAGTAGGCCTAAATGACAAAAGCATTTCCAAGGGTGCTTGTCAGGTGACACATGGCTAAATCCACAATTATAACCTGGAGCCTGAGTACACCTTACCTCCAAAAAGTGTACTTGAGGGGTCACTTCTTTCCAGCAGCAGGGCCAAAAAAGATAGACCAACAATTGTGAGAGATGGATGGACCCACGTCCAAGTTTATAGGCCTACTCAGTGAATATGAAGATCTATTTTGCAACAGATTAACCTCCAAGTTTCACTCGGCGTCTTGAGAATTGGTTGCGTCACACCCACCCACCCGGTCGGTCAGTATCGGTCTAGAAGCGAAACTACCGTTGTTTGCATGAGAGCTCCGGTCAGCACAGAAACAGAGGCAGGGGGAACTACAAAGCGAATGATAACCAAGCAATGGGATTATCTTTCTAATGCCACTTAGAGAGCAAGTACAAGGGGCAATTAATGTCCCCTAAAAGCCTCTCATGTGGAACTCTAGCGGAATATAGCCTCTGCGTTTAACGTTTGAAGATCTCTCAGTATTGGCTTCAGCAAGGCATTCTTTTATCTACCATGCAATATCCATTTTAGTAGCCTTTACGGTATTGTCGCATCATTTGCAGAGCTGCTGTTACAATGAGCTATAGGGCGCACTGCCACACTGAACAGCTAAACGAGCTAACAGATAACTTCAGGCTATACAAGTTTGTTCTAAAGAAATACCACAGCCTTGATAAAGACAGGCTGAAAATTATTTAGTAGCTTCTGTTCACAGTAACGTTACTACCATAAGGAAATGCTGGTCTCCGACGAGACAGCGACGAGAAACTACAAAGCAACAGGTGCTCTCCCCCCTGCTCGCCGCAATCATAATGCACTCGTAAGCTAAAGAAATGCAGACAATTCAATTACATACATTTCTCCTAATAAATAGCTACCTAGGCTAATGAAAGCCAAAGAACATGCGGCGGTGGTCAAGTCGACACAAAGCATACAAGTTGTTAAGTAAACATTGCTGTTCCAAGCACACTAACGTTAACTTACCTGTGAGATTACCAGTAAATTCCGACGGCAAAAGTCGCCACTCGGAGGTATAGAAGGTATTTTTAATGTCCTTAATGTCGCAATAATATACTCCCAATAATTACGAAATTAGAAGTACGATTAGTTTACCTCCAATATTGACAGCAAGGAAAATTCCCTATGGACAACCTGTTGCCTTTGCGTCAGATAACCATCAGCCCGCCCCACAGGCTTACTGATTGGTCAAGACATAGTTGGAGGCTGCGCGAGCAACTCCCCGTGCAGCTGATTATTGGATAGCTATTGATGTCAATCCAATATGAATATTGCCTTTTAGAAAAATACACGCTAGAACATTCAAAATCAAGATAATGTTGCAAATAGTAGCACGTAAAATACCAAACCTGTCTATTGAAAGCCAAGAGACCTGTGATGGATGATAGAACACATTCACCTGTAATATCTACACTCAGGATAATAAAATTCACATTTCTGTTGCTACACATATATGGAAGCCCGTTTCTGCCATTTGGGAAAAACGGCCTCAAACTAAGTCAACATTGAGAAGTCTCAATGTAAAAATAAATGTACGTTTTGTAGGCTATTAACATTTGTATCTCAGAATTGTGACCTAGTTTGTGGCTGTTTCTTTCCAAAGTGAAAAAAAAAAACGGGTCTCCATAGAAATAGGCTATTACCAGCTTACTTATAGGCCTAGGCTACAGGAAATGTAACTGGTTCATAGACTTCTTACTTCTCAACCAGTGCAACCCTTCTACTTTATACCAAACATGACACAAATACTTCAGCAAATGTGACTGTCCCTTATTATTAGTTAAATAAAAAAATGTCGTTCAGAGTGTGGATTCCTTACCAAGGAAACCGATTGCATGATACGCCCCTAAATCTCACCCGACTCTGTTCACTACTTACTGTGCAAATGAGAAAATTAAAATGAGATTTGACAGCTAAGACTAAAATGATAACATGCTGTGCACCATTAAAATTACATCAATAGCACTGAAATATGCCAGCCAATCATACCTGTCAATCAAAACATCTTAACCTCAGATTACATTTAATATCAATTAACTGATATGTTCTATTTATTGTGCCAGGTAACTAATGTACAGCAGAGTTGTCCACTGACATAAATATTTCAATTGAATTTTTACACATCTTTATATTTTACACATGGCTGGGGATCAGAAAATCAGAAAATGCTGATTGAAACAGATGCCTTCACAATACGCAATGTTAAGACACATAGGATTTTCCCTTTCCAGCAAAATATCTTGGCACTTGTAGAGCTAATACTACCACTGGATACTATTACATTTCCCGGGTCTCCAACAGGTAACTTGCAAGCTGCCAGTAGTTCCCCACCAGTTTTTGAAAAGCTCTCCAAACAGAGAACACACAGAGAAGGTAAAGGAGTTGAAAGGAACACATAGGAAGCTTATTCAAGCTTATTCTGTTTTGGGTGGAGATCAGCTATGTGAATGCATGCTACTACGGCTAATATAGCCATTAGTAGCTCTTCGCCATGTTCACTTTGTCAAAGTAAAGGAAAAAAGGTTGGAGACCGACCCCTACCATATTTAATACACTTTTTTTTTTTGTTGTTGTTTAAAAAGGCAAACACATAAAAAGGACAAAGTCATACAAAATCAAAATTCGCTTTACTTCTGAGCACATTACAGTACCATCCCTCTTCCCACCCCGCATGTAACTGCACCTCCAAACCACCAGAGGTCACCAGAGAAGAGCACATAGAACAGCACAGATATCAGTACCAAAAAAGAACAGCTAAGAGAAAGGCAACTTGGACAGAAATGTTAAAAAAATAACGTATATTAAAAAAAAAATACAAACATCTTGCGCAGTGACAGTAAGATGAGTTTGGAGAATTCTTTTTTTTTTTTCATCCAGTTATTTGGTCTACTTCAAGGCCCTGCTCAAAGCAAAGGCCCAAAATGAAAACAAAAGAAAAACAAACCAACAAAAAAAGAAAACACAAGTTACTGCATTGGTTCACATGCAAGCCAAAGACTATACACATATGACATGATATGACTGATTTCACTACATGCTACACCGATCCCCATTGTTAGTCTGCCAGCTCAGCTTTTCTCGCTGCCAGAGAAAACATGTCTGAAGGTGGAGCTTTTAAAATGAAAAACAAAACAAAAACAAAACAAAAGAAAACAATCCATTGTGACTGCAGGAGCCTTGGAACATTTGCCTTTGCAGTTCAAAGTTCAGTTCAACTATGTTCCTTAGTGGACAGAGGGAAGTCTGTTGGTGAGTTAATAGTCGAGTATCTACAGATTGGTTGCTTCTGCATTATGCTGTTTCACAGGAGGCGTGCAAGGTGGGCTACAACTGGGAGAGAGATTGCTGAGAGGGAGGCCGGAACCTTGGTAGAGAAAGGAGTGAGAGAGGAGGGGAAGAATGACAGTGTGACACAGCCTTGCCTGGTGGTCTGGTCTGGGCTGGTGAGTTTGTAGAGCGTGTGAGGTAGCGCGTTGATGTCAGTGCTGCACCAGAGGACACGACAGCTCCGGTGTGCTTTTGATTTGTATAATTTACAGACAATGTGTTTGGACTTGCCAATGAAACGGTAAATTATGTTTGTTTGTTTTTTTTTTTCTTTAAAAAGAGACACCCAAAGTGCTTATTTACAGAATGAGAAGAAACAACATTAGTGAGAATCAGGCGTAGAGCGTTCCAAAATAAAGGCCAAAGACAGAAAATCGCTGCTGAAAGTCCATTTCTTCCTTACCTCTCCCTCTCCTCACGCACCCCAACCATCACATCTTCCTCTTTCATCCCAGAATGCCACCGCACCACACACACAAACAAACCTCTCTCTCTCTCAGCCCTCGTTAGCCGCCACCAGCTGGCCCATCCCCTGTCGTACGTACACTGCCTGGATCTCCTTGCTCTTGAGGCAGAAGTCGCAGGCCCAGATGGCGGCGTCCTCGCGGTTCAGGAGCCCGTACGCCGGCTCCGTCAGGCCCGTGCAGTCGCGGTGGAACCAGCGCTTGCACGACGCCTCGCATAAGATGGCCTCCTGGTCGTCGTGCACCTCGGACAGGCAAAAGCCGCAGGGGCAAACCGACCCCCCGCCCATTTTCGGGGGGCCCCCGCCGGGACCGGAAGAGGGGGGCGCGGGACCAGGGGGCAGGGGTGACTGGGTGGTGGGAGTCGGGGTGGAATTGGACGGGGGGTTGGGGTTGTTGCCAGGCGTGTTGCCACCACCGTTGTTGGGCAAGTTGTTAGGGGTGGAGTTGGGCGGTTGGTTAGCCATGGGGGCAGACCCCGGGCCACTGTTCTGTTGATTGTACGGCGTGGGACCAGGGGCGGAGTTGGGGGGCGTCGTCTGCGGCGGCTGCTGGGAAGAGTTGTTGGAGGACGGGCCACCGGTGGAGTTCGGCGGCGGATGCTGATTGGACGGCGGCTGCTGAGGGCCATTCAGAGGGCCAGTGGGAGAGGAGTTGGGGTTGGGAGGGGGTGGGACGGAAGAGGGCTGGCCGGGGGTGTTTGGGTTGGGATGCTGGACGTCGGGGTGACCGGGGAATCCTCCCCCAGGCTGGGGGGGGCCGGAGGATGGGGAAGGCCCAGGGGTGTTGTTGTTGGTCGGGGGGCCGGAGGGGTTTAGGTTAGGGGGCTGCTGCTGGGGTGGGCCTGGTTGGGGGCCACCAGGGCCAAAGTTCTTCCCCTCGTCGTTGCCTGGAGGACTGGGGCCTGGGTAGGGGCCTTCCTGGTTCGGTGGAAACTGTCCTTGTGGGGGTAACCCCGGATGACCCCCAACCATGTTTCCTCCTCCAGGGCCCCCCATGCCTCCCATCATGTTCATCCCGCCTGGCATGCCGCCCATGGGGTTCATAGGCCCGTGGGGTGGCCCCCGGGGACCCCCTCCACCTGGTAAAGGAGGGCTGTTGAAGGGGTGGACGCCCTGGCCATGCTGAGGCTGCTGTGGAGGCATCCCGAAGCGCGGATGTGGGGGTCCCCCGCCCCCTGGGCCACCCATCCCGCCAGGGGACAACATGGGATTGAATCCTTGACTAGGATGCATGGGCGGGCTAAAGTTGGGAGGCATGTTGAACTGCGACGGCCCGCCAGGGGGGAAGCCACCTCCACCACCGCCGCCTCCTCCACCTCCTGGAAACCCTGGCATCCCAAAACCACCTAGGTGGTGCGGCCCGGCGTTGGGTGGAGGTGGACCGAACGGCGGCCTGCGTCCAGGCGGACCTCCTCCAGGCCCGCCAGGGCCCCCCATGAAGCCCATGGGGCCCCCCATTCGGCCGGGACCCCCATAGCCCCCGCCGGCCCCACTCGCCCCCGGGCTGGACAGGAAGGCAGCACCACCGGGGCGGGACGGGGCTCCGAAGTCGTCATCGAACGGGTTGGAGGCCACCAGGTGGTCGACCATGGGGGTGGGCGGGGGCGCGAACTCGGAGAGGTGCGAAACCGCCGGCCCCTGCTGGGTGAAGGGGAAAACAGGAAACAGAAAAAGTGATGAAAAACATGAACTATGAACTATGAACTGCATTCGCATGAACTGATATGCAGGAAAAGTTTACTGAACAATGAATGTTGGTAGGTGTACAAAAAAGACTGAACGGTAACGCAACAGGCAATCCTCGCATTACCTGTGCATTGGATTTCTTTCTCTTTTTCTCCGGGCTCTTCAGCATCTGGGAACCTTCAGACAGAGGGAAGAGAAAGGATCGGAAGTGAGTGTAGGTAGATTATGAGACAGGCATCTTTTCCCCATCGACACTGATCTTGGATGGAAAGCTGCTGTCTTCTGTGTTACTGGTGATAGAAAGACCATGAGGGACAACCAAGTCGTGTTGAAGCCCACTGACCACCACTACCATACCATGCCAACATGCCATCAAACACTTCAATTGGTGATCTGTGTCTTTATGTGTGACACCTAGCCACAACTTTACAATATTAGGCTAAATTCTGCTGATTAATGGCACAGCTTAAAACAGGAGTGTCTAAATATTTGACTACTTCATAGATACCAGGTCATACCCGGACTGCACGACCAAATGAAATGATGGTGCCAGTCAAAACTTTGCTTGGTACCATAGGGAAGCTCAGTAGAAACAGCTGAGTTTGTGTTAGTAACCTGGAAACCCATTTTCGCAAACCTCCAGGCATAATTAGCAGAAATAGTCCTATCTTGTATGAACCGAACTGATTCTGGTCGCTACCGCAAACGCAGCCAGGTGAGGCGGGTTGAGGACACCTGGACGGATGGGTGACGAGCAGGCACAGAACGGAGAGCGGACACAGCACAAGCAGGTAGACAACGCAGACAGGTAACGCTAGCTTGACATAAACCCAGAGACAGTTCCCTTGAAAACAGACAACCGGACAGTCAGATAGCGAGTGGACAGGGAGATGAAAATCTGCAGCAAGAATGGAGATTCCGCAAGGACACGGAGATGGACTGACGGACGTGTGCCTACCTTTGCCTCGTTTTCCTTGACTTTGTCCCGCCAGTAGTCTCCCCGATTCGGCAGCCATTAATATGACTGTCGGTGCGGTGCCATGTCACCGTTCATATAGAGAAAAAGTGTAAAATTGTCGAGCACGTCTTTAATGGGTCCAAACACTACTCCGGTGATCTTAACAAAGAACCAGAGGATTAGCTTACGTTACCAGCTCCAAGCTACTCCATGAATTCAGTTAACATGGCAGCTACATAACGTTAGCTATTCCTCATTATATCTATCACGGGAACTATTTCTCCATCTAACAACCAGAAAAACGAACTCCAAGCCAAGACGTCAGACAACGCAATGGATAAAAAAAAAAGCAACGAGTACAATGGTTTTGGGTGAAAACGACTGCCAAATAGCTAGTTAGTTGGTTAGTTAGCAAAGCGTCGAACACTCCCCCTCTTTAGAAAATATGATCACTTACAGATGTGTGTAAGATAGCTAGGCTAACATGCAAGCTGGTATGACCATGTAGCCTAACGTTACCCTCGTAAACTCTGCTTGCTAGACATCTGTCTATGATCAAACTAGAATCACAATCATTGAAAACAAGAATCCAGTGTAGAGGATGCATGTAGTAGCAGAGTCGGGATAATCCCGATCTTCGTTTATAGATGATACGACGGTGAAATTACCAGTTTAATTCAATGATGTTTTTCAGCTAGTTAGCTAGCTAGCTAGTAATTTAGCACAAGATAGCTGACCAGTTAGCTAGCTAGCTAGCCGTCTTAAATTGCTAGCAGTCATCTTACTATATTGCTCTTGTTTGTGTCCGCTACGAAGAACCTTCCCCCTGTATTACTGCATACATATCACTCTTGTTCTCCGTAATTAATATCAAATAAACTTACAATTATATTTTATCCCCAAACACGAAATTGGCCATGTTAATTACGGCCTACGGACGCCGCTGGACAAAGACGGACAGGCAGGAGAGACGCGCAACCGGGATTATTACAATCAGTGAAATACGTGGGGTTGGTGGTTGAACTTTTTAGTTTGAAATGGGCTCTATTACAATATATTGGGTTTTTGCATTTGACATAATAATTTAAACCTCTTAAACAAATCATTATTAACATGAGAAGTAGTTACATGTAAGTTTCAATACGTTTTGCTGAAATTCGTTGACATAGTTCTCCCTCTAATGTTAAGGAAGTGGGCTAGTTCAGACTAGACCACTCGTTCAGACTAGGCCATATTTTCGTAGGGGTGTGTGGATGCACCAGAGCACTAGGTCGTATAACGGACATTACAACAATGAATTGACTTTATTGATTATTATAACAGTTGATCAATATTGTGAGTGGTTTGAAGCTAATACTTTATTGGAAATGTCTCTGTATGTTACCCGAGGCGTCCACTTGAATTGCGTTATGGGATACATAGTAATCTCTCCAACAAGCTGTGCTCACTAAGGAAAACTGCAATGATCTGAAGATACGATCACGTATTTACAACAAGAGATCCTGATACAAAAATAGCAGGACTCTTTTGTATGCAGAAATGTTTTTGTGAAATGTGATTTTGTTTTTGTAAATGTGAAATTATTCCCTAGGCTAATGGATCATTTTAGGAAAGCAAATCAGAGATCATTTAATTTTTAAGTTGGGATGTTCCCGTTGGTAAGGGGCACGTTATTAAAACTGACAGACGTAAACAGCCTACTTTTTGCATTTTATTTTTTACAGTTCTAAATGTAGGCCCACAAATAAACTTTGATAAGGTCTGCTTTGACATTTTGATTTCTATTTGTGATAAACAAGAGGAGTGTGCATCAATACATGCAACAACAACAAAAGAAAAATGTTATTAGATCGGCCTAACTACATGTCAGAAGGCAGCTGAATTTGAGAGATGTCTTTGAGTGGGCTAATTGAATATGACTTAGGTCTTGAGCTCCCAATACCACTAATATACAACCAATGCCACTCAGTGTCATTCTATATTTGGATAGCGCTATGTAGGCTAAACTACATGTGGATAATGGCTAATTTGGCCTAAGAAATAAAACGGTGTCTTGCACATCTTGGAATATTTGTTGAAAATGTATCTTATTTTAGATGGCCATTAGCAAGTAAAAAAACACAGTGCCACAAGGGTGTATGGTGTATCTTCAAATGAGCTGCATGTCATATTCACAGATACAATAGGCTACATCTACATAAGTCCTGCGCGTCTCCACCCCCTGCACCTCGTCCTCTCGGCATACTCGTTTCTCACCTCAATTGCATTCACTGCTAGAAGGAGGATCACCAAGATCTCCTTAAACAAACTCACTTATGGAATTAGTATTTTAGAAGACAATTAAGCCAGATGTTATGGGATAACATTTTAAGAAGAAAGGCGGTGACGAACTGAACAGGGATATGTATTTACCTTTATGTTCTGACTTTGAACAAGAACATGTTAATGTGAAGTTCGTAGGTTTAGGTTTATTATTTTGTTTTGAGAACACCACAAACATTAGAGTAATTGTTGCAAAAGTTTCAATTACCGATAAATGCTTACTAAACAAGACAATTTGACTCACAAGTTTTCAGAATAAGAAGGGACCATTTACGTGCATAACGGTGTGTATGGCGCTTGGAGAGGCATACGTTCCCTCTCCAATCTCACCGCAAAGATTTGCAATGGCGAGGTGGTTTAAAGAGTTTCCCATCAACTTCAGAAATGGAACAGATAAAATCCGTTCTGTCTCGGAGTCGGACTGTCCGAACCGTGACAAGCCTGCGGGAACCTTGGGCATGGGTACCGCTCCAAGGGGGAGTCCGCGCAAAGGCTCCGGCGGTGGCAGAAGCGGCGGGGTGAGCTGCCTTCTGTCAGGAAGAAATCGGAAAAACTCTACCAACGAACCTTGTCACAGTGTGATTAAGGATGAGAAGGTTTGGGACAGTCTGCTCTCTGGAAAAAGTAGGAAAAATTCGAAATCAGTGGCTGTATCTGAGGAGCATAATCGGACACTGAAGAATTGTATCTCGGCAAGTTCTTACATCACCCGACTCATCAAAGTGGAGAAACAAGATAAGATACAAAATCCCAGCAGTGCATGTACTCCTCCGATCGAAGAACAGAATAAGGGCACGATGGTTGGCAAACCCGAGACGGTGAGAACCCATTGTCACTCATATAGCCTAGTTATGCATGTAAACATGTTTTAAAAAAGATAGTACCGTAGTATTCATTTACATGGTGTAGAGAGAGTGATAACTGTTTTGTTTTTTGTTGTTTTTAACTATTAAGATGTCGTGAACCTATTTTCACCCACTTGTTTGCCACAGATGCAACCTCATCTCTAATGTACCATTAATAGCTTTGGCAGAAGGAGCCAAATCTAAAGAAAGCTCTGGTCAATGTGAAAGTTGATCATGCATCAATCTGAGCCAACCCCCAAACTTGTCTTTGTGTCTCCTGCCCTTCATTGTATTCTCTTGTCTATGCCTGTCTATCTTCCTGTCTGCCTACCTACATGTCTATCTCCCTGCCTGTCTGTCTGCCTACATGTCTGTCTCCCTTTCCACCTTTCTCACTTCCTATGTCAATCTCTCTCTCCTTTCATCCAGCATTGTTCTGTACTCTGAATGCAAAGCTAATGCATGATTAGATGTAACCCCCACCCACACACATACACACACACACACACACACACACACACACACACACACACACACACACACACACACACACCCTGTTCCTTGATATCCTCACACTCACCTTAACCCCCGCCCCATACACACACCCCTACTGTGAGACCTATCATCCTGTCAAAGGAGCATGTCATCTGACATGCAGGTGCTAAAGCTCTGGTCCCCTCTGGCAGCGCTTTGAAAGTTCAAAAAGGGAGACAGGAGCTAGCGGAAGAGAAAGAACAGATGCAACAGGATGGTGTGAGAAAGAAGGGAGATATAAGAAAGGAAAGAATCACTGAAGGGTGAGGGGAGGGGGTAGCTTCATGTTTCCAAACGTTGATCCTTTTTTCCCCTCTGCTCCATGCATCCTACGTCCGGTTGCTTTTGTTCCTTTGTGAGGTCGAGAGAGGGAATCTCTCCAGGGTTTTTGGGACTGGGGACAAGGCACTGAAATAGCAGATGTCACCTTTTCTCTAATGTGACCTACAAAATTCTGTTTTTGTGTTTCTTGGGTGTAAAGAACATCAAAGAATTACTCAGAAAAAAAAAACAGAACTGGAATAATGACCTTCAACAAATTGATACTTAGTAGAATTATTCTGCGTATTCTGGCAATGACTGATTTTTTAAGCGACTGCTTAATTTATGTGTGTGTGTGTGTGTGTGTGTGTGTGTGTGTGTGTTTGTGTGCGTGCGTGTGTGTGTTGGTGTGTGTGTGTGTGTCCGTGTGTGTGTGTGTGTGTGTGTGTGTGTGTGTGTCCGTGCGCGTGTGTGTGTGTGTACACACATGAGTTTTTTATGTTTAGACCTACAGTTCTATGTGACATTTGTGACACCACTCATTTCCAAAAGTTAATGGTTTTCCTGATATTACTACTAGTTGGTCGTAGAAATGAGAAGGAGAAATTGATGCTCAGTCGAGCTAACAAGCAAACAAACGAACGAACACAGAAATTGTACAAAAAGCAGAGATGTGTACCGGCATATCAAAGAGATTTCATGCTGGTTGTGGTACCCTGGCCTCTGTAACAGATGGATTCCCACTGATAGGCTATGAGGCAGTGCAACACCAGTCTTATCTAAATTGAGTTAGCACAAGCACAGGTCAGATAACCCTTTTTGTTCTAAAACAAGAGACAGCCGTAAAAAAGAGAGACGCCTGCAAACAGCCCATCAGGAGTGCACACACACACACACACACACACACACACACACACACACACACACACTGCCCCAGAGTTATCTGAGGCTCAGGCTGATGTAGACAGCCTTTATGACCGTGTCTGTAAAGGTTTGAAAAAGATTTGCGTCTGATCGAAACCAGAACAATGCAGGGAGGAGTGCAGATGTCCTGCTGAAGGATACCATTTCACAAGATGAATGACATGCTGTGACTTACTGAATGAGCGGCTGATAAAGTGTTCCTCTTTTGAATTCTTGATGAGGATGAGGAAGCTGCAAGTGTTTGTCCATCTGTAATATTTCTTGCTGTCCAGAATCAATGAAAAAGTAGTGTTTTATTTCCTGTGTTGATATACGCATATAATTTTGAGATGTTCATGGGTAAATATTGATGATGGCATATCCGCTGTCTAATTATCCACAGGAGACCATCCGGTAAATATTTATGCAAAGCGACACCAGGCCTGGGGGTTAGGGCGCGATGGAGGGTGTCTCGTGTACGGCCGAATAGCCGCCAGTTATGTAATAAACTCTGGCTCTGTGAGACAGGGGCTTTTCCACAGGCTGACCTCACCCGTCCTGAATATTTTTAAGCTCTGAACTCATCACATCACGTGCAGACAGGACATATAACGAGGGACATTTATTTATTTAACCTAATAAAGTATTTTAATCTCCACAGGTTTACAGGTTTATCTAATAAACATGTCACATGATGACGTCGTTTTCGCAGGATCACATTTTTAAAAATCATAGAATCAATAGAAACTTTATTGATTTCATGTGATATGATATCATTCACTCAATTGCTGATAACATTTTGCCCTATCAATTAGTGGGTTCATAAATAAGTTATCGAATACTTACACACATAAAACTGCACTTACAGACACTGCACTTTTTCCTCCTCAATTTCCTCACAATCTATTTATTTAATTCTTCTAATTATTTTTCTTTATCCTTATGAATAGACACCTCTGCACATTAAAATGTTTAGCAGCTAAATGCCATTTCACTATATGTTTTACGACAGTATCTATGTACAGTGTGTGACAAATAAAAATTCTTGAATCCTTGAATAATTGTTCAAATTTGATGCAGGTTATTATCAGGGAGGATTATGCGGATCCGTTCGATGCCCAGAGGAGCCGTGAGCAGAACGTGTCACCAGGGCGGGGAGAGAACGACGGCTACATGGAACCGTATGATGCCCAACAGCTCATCACAGGTAACCGCAGAAACAGATGCGTATACTGTACACATTCGCTTACACGTTTAACTGCTTCTGATATGGAACACAAGTGCTGATTTCATTGGAAAACTTGTGCATGTCACCCCCAAAAATTAGGATATTCTAACTTGCATGAAATAATAAACCACCTTTGTGCCACTTAATCAGCTTTGCTATTGTCTTCTTGTTGACGTTTCTTTTCACCACATTTCTTGCTCACTCAAAGTTGGCTAATGTTACCCTCATCCACCTTCATCATTCAGACCATTCTATACATCAGGGCTTTCACCACCTGCCACCCAGTCATACACACCCACCCTACACCTCCTCTCAAGCCATTAGTTGAGTATGGTGTACGTGCATCGAGGCACCTACACGGCTGACATTTGTTTTGTGTGGCTACCGATTAGCGAGCATGCACATTAACCCTCTCCTGAATGCTGCTGCACCCCAAAGGGTTGCCATAGAGACCATGCTGTTCTTGGACAATGGGTGCAGTTTCCTGTCTCTACTTCCTGTTTCCTGTCTCTGTTTCCTGGTCCTATTCTTTGGAAGTCAGGTTGCCCTGTAATGACACCCCCCTTTTTTGTCAGATGGCCCTGACGTGGCCACCCCATTTGTCAAAAAAAGGGCCTGCCCTCTTTTCCCCAAAAAATACCCGGGGTTTCGGAGTTCATTCATCTGGTCGTACACTCTGCTGACCCCTCATTCTATTGCTACGTTGTCCTATAGGACCATTCCCCTTGGGCCGGGACACATGCTCTATATAATGTGAAAGTATTACAATTTGATCTATGGAAAAATGGGACAATATATGAGGAAGTGCATTTTAGATTTACTACCCAATGGGATTTCCTTAATTACAAACTAACAATGGCTGTGCACTATGATGGAGGTTGAAAGCTATTAGTGCCACCAAGGGAATAGAAGATTAAAGCACAGGGCTGTATGGGCATCAGTGTGTGTGTGTTTGTGTGTGTGTGTGTGTGTGTGTGTGTATGTCTGTGTGCTCACTCATTGAGTCATTCACTTTGGCTGTGGTTCTTTTCGTAGAGATCCGGCGCAGAGGGTCCAAGGACCTGCTGAAGATGTCCACCGTCCTGGAGGGCGGCGAAGGCCTGCGGGACGACCCGAGGTCCTCTCATCCTCTGCAGATATATGATGACCCGTACGAGGGAGCCACAGAGACGACTGTGAGCCGCCCAGAGTCCGACCCACGTTCCCCAGCGGAGTATGAGCTGCCCTGGGAGTGGAGGAGGGAACAGATCCTGAAGGCGCTGTCAGGTACCACAGAACCGGGCCGGAACTATGTCTGTCAGGCACTACAGAACCTGGCCAGAACTATGTCTGTCAGGCACTACAGAACCTGGCTGGAACTATGTCAGTTAGGTACCACAGAACCTGGCTGGAATTATAGACTTGTTTAATGTCCATCAAACTTTACATAAAATGGAAATTTGTCTTTGACAGTGGCATAAAAACACACAAAACACACACACACATCACAATATCTCTAATATATCTTTTCATGAATTTTACAGAGAATTGAAAACCGATGGAGTCCCTGTGATGGCAATTGTTTTTGGACAAAATAGAGGGTAGCAACTAAGCCAATAGGGGAATTGTAAATATCGGCCTTCTGATTGGTCAGACACAGCCTTGTAATCAAACTCAAAGGTAAACTGGGCCACATAACTACTGACTCTGAAGTGGGTCTGGCCTGTGATCTTGTCACAATGACATTGTCATTGATATTAACTTTTTTTTACTGTTATCACTATAGTTATCGTTCCTGATGTGCATGGCCCTCAACATTATGAGAAATACAGTCCTGCAGTGCTGGATATGCAAGATCAAGGGAAGGGAAGTTTACTCACAGATCCGCTCTGTACTCGTTGGGCAGTGTGCATTAAAAAATAGTTTTTACATAAAAAAACCTCTTCCTTTAGTCACTCACAGTAACAATAGCTCAACAACGCTAACATCAAGTGGCATTCAGAGCTCTTGGGGTCATTTTTCAATACATGGACTAAAGCCTAGTCCGGAACTAAAAGTGAACGTGGAAAATTCCACTGGAAATTGTTTTGTAAATGTAAAATGTAAACCAGGTTTTTCTAGGCCATGTATACTTGTGTATACAAGGAATTTGGTCTCTGCATTTATCCCATCCGTGAATTAGTGAACACACAGAGCACACAGTGAGGTGAAGACACACTAGGGTTACCCGGAGCAGTGAGCTGCCTTGCTACAGCGGCACTCAGGGAGCAGTTAGGTGCCTTGCTCAAGGACACTTCAGCCATTCCTACGAGTCGGGGATCGAACCGGCAACCCTTCGGTACCAAGCCTGAAGCCCTAACCAGTAGGCCATGACTGCCCTCATTTTAGTCTAGGACAAGGCTTAATCCAATATGGGATTGTGGGATATCTGGAATGGATTGTGGGATATATTTGGTTAATTACAGTCTCTTGTACTCTTTGGTTAACGGCAGTCGCTTGTACTCTTTGGTTAATGACAGTCTCTCATACTCTTTCAGTTCCATTTGATGATGCCGCTGATCGCCTGGACCCAACCCCAGGCAGAGAGGAGGCAGCAGCCCCACATCTCTCCTGGCCCCAGATGCATCCCCTGCAGCGGTGGAGCTGGAGCCAGAGGGGCCCCAGGACCTCTCCACCACCCAGCCAGGCAGCCCCCAGACCCCCACCACCCAGCCAGGTGGTCCCCAGATCCCCACCACCCAGCCATTCTGGCGGGAGCCCTGTCTCCACTGCTGAGGGAGACGGATGCAGGGTGGACCCCAGTGTGCCTCTGGAGATGCAGAGGTGAGGCTTTTGTTGGTGTCCGGAGGGGGGAGTACAACAAAGGAGTGGGATGAGGCGGGACGGGATTGGAGCGGGTGGATGAAAGACTGTTTTTAGAAATGCAAAACTCCAGTCCAAAGGGACTTGAGAGTGAGCGAGTGGGCAGACTGGTTTTGTCTGGCCAGCCAATCAGTTTGGGACAGGTTTATAACAGTTCACAGACCTGGTTGGTCTAGATTGCACATGTGTCCTCTCTTCTCCAAGCCTGAGGCTTGATACTGATATGGGAAAGTCTCCATTGCTAAGGCAGTTCATGAGATACTTCCAACTTCCAGTAGATCCTAAATATTCATCAAGCTTTTGCTCATAATTCATTATAGCGGGATTTTTGGTTTGTGGTCTTGAAGTAACTCATACAGTATGCTAAAATCTGCACCTTTGTACCATTAATCAGTTAATACAATGGTCTGCTTTCTGTTGGAGTGATCCTTCCCTCTCTCAGTTTCCCTTTCTCCCCCTCTTGTGTATCCACAGCTGGTACCATGGCAGTGTGACACGGCAGGAAGTGGACTCTCAGCTGCAGTCCTGCAAAGAGGGCAGTTTCCTGGTCAGAGACAGCGAATCGGGAACCAGCAAGCACTCCATCGCTCTCAAGTGAGTTCTGCTGTATCATTCTGTATGTTCTACATCCCCAAATTAGAAAAATGTGTGACGTCATGTAAAATGTAAATAAAAACAGAATATGATCTGTTTTTATTCTATCAAATCTCGTAAACCCATATTTGGCTGCAAAACGGACATAGACAGCAATGATAAAGCACAACAGTGGCAGCTGGGAAGATCTTTTTTTTTTTTTAAATTGTACTTTGTGCATTGCACATGTCTCATGGCGATTTACAGAGTGTTAGACAATCAGAGAAAAGAAAAGAAAGGAAAAGATCTTTCAGGCTATCGCATGCCAACCAGGCTTCATATCCACTACACAACCACTACCACCATCCCCATTGCGTCCCCAATGTTTTCCAGACTTCCTCTGACTCTCTCTCTCTCTCTTTTTCCGTCTCTCTGTGCCTCCTCTCCTCTCTCCCCGTAAGGACGAGCCAGGGCTGCGTGCACATCATCGTGGCGCAGACCAAGGAGAGTGGCTACACACTGGACCAGAGCCGCTGCACTTTTCCCAGCATCCCCCAGGTGGTGCACTACTACTGCACCCAGCCGCTGCCCTTCCCCGGAGCCAATCACATGACCCTGAGGCACCCCGTGCCCCGCTCACTCTAGTCACATGACCAGGATTCCCCTGCTGATTGGAGGGGAGGGTGGGGGTTGGGGGGCACTACCTGAGACGTTCACCTTACACTGAGACTCCCAGGGACTACAAGAACTGTGGCAGATTTTCATATGCTGTATGAATGGATGTATACTGTGAAATATACAGAGAATTATATTTTTTGAAGCTGTTTCATTTGAACTGCTGTAATATGCTGTAACACATTAGAAAATGCAACTGTCTAAAATGCAACTCTCACACCCACCAGTTTATATGACTCCGGGCGGCACAGATAGAACAGTTCCACTACTGTACTGAAGCTAATATAATGGAAGAAATCCATTTGCTTGGGATTCCCCTGAACTGATTGGAAATCCAGGAGGATGATACTTCCTGGGCTTTCTTTTCCAGTGCTGCCATTTGCCCCACCCCTGTAGTCTGTCACACACAGCTGTAGAGCTCCAGGGATAACGGTGCTTCTATACATGTATGTGTGTGTGTGTGTGTGTGTGTGTGTGTATGCATGTGCGTTCGTGCATGTGTGTGTGTGTGTGTGTGTGTGTGTGTGTGTGTGTGTGTGTGTGTGTGTATGCATTGGTATGTGAAGAATTCGGACAGTGTGTGTGTGTGTGTGTGTGTGTATGCATGTGTGTGTATGTGTGTGTGTGTGTGTGTGTGTGTGTGTGTGTGTGTGTGTGTGTGTGTGTGTGTGTGTGTGTTGATAGCTGCCGACTGCATCTGAACTCTGACTAAAAGAAACATGGTATCTACCGCCCCCTGTTGGACTCATGACTCATCACAAGGACTGGGATGCTGTGTGGTCACCACTGATCTGGACCCTCTGCCCAGCACAATGCACTCCAATCAGGGCAACATGTGTATGAGACAGCTGTGTGCACAGCATGAAAGCATAACTGTGCCATATTTGTACTGTGAACTTATTGCCTTAAAAAAAAAACCACTTTCTTATCCTTTACTGCTGTGTGAACAGTTGTGACGTTTTGTTATGGTATGCACTCCCCCATCATGTACCTGTGTCAGACACACATATTTCATCTCTGAGTCTAAGCTCTCCTGCGGGCAACAGGAGCAATAATTGTCCTCTCCTCTTGATACCGAGTCCTCAGTCTGGTTGCAGTTCAGGTCTTTCATTGTGAGCTCTGTTAGCTTTAGATAAAAGTACAAAAAAAATTACATATCTGATTTTTAATTGGTGCCAGTTGTTTTCCGACCGGAGCTGAAGAGTCCGCCTGTAGTCAAGAGCTTTTTAAAGTGGAGGAGCCCCAGCTGTAAAACATCTGGCAAGCATAAACCATCTTGTGACGGGAAGAATGCAGCTAAACCGCTTTGAGGTGGTGGGACTTGGTTAACAGAAAGTCAGTAGAAAAGTTTGTTTCTGTGGATAGCGTCCAGATAGCTCCTGACACTAGAGCAGACTCAAGCCCTGAGCTCGCACAGAGCTCCACCAGACCCGGGCCACATTTGACGTCTCGTGTCAGTGCATGGCATTCTTGGATGTTTAGTCACATTTCCTGTCATTATCCTTCAGTAAGGTTATATGTTAAAGTTTGTCTTCAGTAACAGTGGTTTATATAGCCCATTTGCTACTAAGAACTGGTCCACAATTGAAACAGCAAAACAAACTGAAGTAGCATAGCAAGTAGACAGTCTATGCTCAAAGCTTTTGTGTTAGATATGTCATACACACCGCAAAACATTCATCAGCATTCATAATATCCTATTGCATTAGAGTGCTCATATCAACTTGAAGATGTTGGACTCCTGCCAGTGGCACATTTCTCTCTTAAAGTGAACCTTTCGTCTCCTGCTAGTTTTGTGTAAACTTTGTAAAGCTGTAGTTGTAGTGCTTGAGTGTGGCTCATTTGTTTTCTTGTCAATTTGTTTTCTTTGGTGCAAGCTCATATGCAACTATTACTGCCTGATAATTATTGATAGATAGATAGATAGATAGATAGATACTTTATTGAACCCTAGGGGAAATTCAAGGGACTTCTTTAAAATGAAGAATGATTTATATTATAGTTGTCCTCCCGATTTTTTTAATGTAATTTGCTTGTTTGAAAAGTGTAGCACCAAGTGTGTACTTGGAGCTTACTGGGCTTACTGTTTTACCAACAAATCAGATATAGACCCTTTCAAGAGAGTTCCATTATCAGCATCATAGTTGGCCCCACAAGACTTCCGTTTTAACATTCCATATGTTATCTTAATGCAGAGGAAGTAGATTGGGGCCCAAATAGAATGTTCAAGCATTGTTTTTGTTTTTATTGTTGAAAGGGTCTATACAAACATTTATTTTAAAATATGACCTTTACTCTGCTCAGGTGAATATGACACTGTGAGCTGCCTGCCAACCGATCACAATTAGTTATCCAGACGTTTTTTTTATCTCCATGGTTGTACAGGAACTCAGCATCTCATTTCCTGTCTCTCTATGACAAAGCTTCCCCACCACAGGCGACATCTGCAAACAGGCACATGTTGATTATTCTGCCCCTCTTTGGTGAGAGCAAACTCATGAACAGACACTGTTTTTCCATCTTCATGTTTTCCTGTCTGTCTTCTTCTCTTTTTTCAAATTATTTATCAAATTATTGCAAAAATAAATGAAGAAACCTCTATTTTTTGCAAGTGCATAACAGTTTTTCAGCATTATATTTTACATGTACTGCATAATCATTGCATAAACCACTTGAGTTGGTATATCCTTGCCAAACGTTAACATGAAAATACATGTATGAACCAGATACAAAATGTATTTGCACTATAACAAAACTGGCCATGTATAAATATTGGTCTGATTGATTGCGGTGATGATGTTCTATACCTTCATTTTGAGTCACATCTAGGAAGCTCAGTTTCTATAGAGCTGCAGAGTCCCGCCCACAGCCAAAATGCGGTTAGGTGCCGGATGTAAGATTCCCATTTATTTGTCCCATTGACGTTTGGAAAAATCTGTATCTAAAGAGTTTTACAGCATGTCTTAGGCTAACCAGCTACGGCATAACTCATAAGCATACAACATATCATTTCGAGTGAAAAAACGAGGAGAAAATCCAAAAAAAGTCAAAGGTACAAGACTGTGTACATATTTTCATATGAGCGAAGGAACTACTCATCCCATAAACCACCGCGCCTCACTGAATAATATAGGCAAAATCGGCGCGATTTATTTTGCGATTTCCAACCGGCGACAGCACGCGAACCTTTTCCTCCAAACAGTGATTTTTATATAGTGAATGTGCAGTTAATAGCAGTTATTTCATGAGTAATGTTGTAAACAATAGTGTTTTGATATTGAATTTTATATTTATCATCGTGTATTTTATATCGTGTGTGTGAACGCGGTTAACGTTAACGGCAGTGCTTCATAAGTTACCTGACTCATCCTATGCTGTCATCACTGCTCAGTCGGGCAATATCACCATATTGAGTTTATTAATTTGCCGTGAATTATTACACAAAATGTTCATTAAATGCATTAAGTATTCCTAGGTTAATGATTGATATGAATCATACAGTATGAAGGCTACAATTGCCTAGCTAATGTTAACTAGTACTGCTAGCAGCGTTAACGTTACCAACCTCCCTGCTTAACTCACCACAACTTTGTAGGTCTTGCCCCTCATGCTGGCCCTTACAAA
Organism: Alosa alosa; assembly: GCF_017589495.1. NCBI lineage: Eukaryota > Metazoa > Chordata > Actinopteri > Clupeiformes > Clupeidae > Alosa > Alosa alosa. The sequence continues at coordinate 7,725,626 of NC_063208.1, forward strand.
ACCCACAAACTGACTCTCGGACACACAACAGTCAATAATGTGACCCGATTTAAAGTGGCTTTCACCCCTTTGGACACTCACTAAAACATAATATATTTCATACCTGTGTTGCAGCATGTAGGCTAATGTTAGCTGCATTATGTAATGACATACAATCCGCCTTAACAATCTTTGATACAATGTCGGAAATGCTAAAGGTTAGCCTGTCGGCTACCTGGAAAGTTTGAGTGTTTAAACTGACATTTACAGTGGTCTATTTGATAGTGTATTGGCCCTGACTAAGTTTGTGTGATGTATAAACCCCAATCCTTGTTGATACAAGTACCAATATTCGTCAAGAAAGTTTTTAATCACATTAAGATTTTCGCCATAGGCAGTAAAAGACTCCGCCATCTTTGTCAATTTTTTTTCGCTGAGAAAGTTTCAAACTATGACCATACGGCCTTTCCACCAATCAGAGGCATCATTGTGGGATTGTTCAGGATTGTGGGTAATGAAGTGCTTATCCAAGAGATCGCGAATAAAAGGCATTTATCTCAAAACAAGGTTAGTGCCCCATGAACTCTTGGTGTCTATAGGAGCATATACAATCGCTTAGTACAGCCGTAGCTGGTTTTAAGTCTACCACGTGCAGTAAAGTTTTTATGGCTTATACCGCAATTGTCAATGGAGAAATTGCATTGAATTTTTACATCCGGCATCGGCTGTGGGCGGGACTGTGCAGCTCTATTGGTGTGAGTCAGCGCTCTCGCTTGGCCCATCAGGAGGAGGCTTTTATTTGCTAAAAAAACAACTTACCTTGTACATATAATTTGGAGACTGGTATTACGTTAATTTACCATGGGCATATACTTTGGAGGCTGGTATTACGTTAACTTACCGTGTACATATACTTTGGAGACTGGTATTACGTTCTATTGCGTTTGAGTGGAACTTGCTCTTACCATCAATTCTCTGCGTCTAAATGGCTTTAGAAGGGATTACATTACATTACATTACATTACATTTGGCTGACGCTTTTTTAACCAAAGCGACTAACAACATGGTAAACAGTAAGTTTTAGAACAATTCTCACAATTTTAGGACAGTTAAAAAAAAAAAAAAAAAAAAAAAAACACATTAGAGTACAGTAAGAATAAGTGCGTCGGTGAGTGCTGTATTTTAACAGTTACTTGTCAGTTTAACGGCTGGTGAGTGCTAGGATCAGTAAGACTTGTTGTAAGTGTTGCTATGAGAGTAGATGTTCTCTAAAGAGCTGGGTCTTCAGGAGTTTTTTGAAAGTGGAAAAGGATGTCCCTGCCCTTGTAGGAACTGGCAGTGTGTTCCACCAACGAGGAACAACAGATGAGAAAAGTTTGGATTGGCTTGAGCGCACCCGGTGGTAGAGAGCTAGGCGTCGTTAGATCAGAGGGCGCAGCGGTCTGGAGGTAGTGTAAGTCTGTATGAGGGCATTCAAGTAGGTGGGAGCAGAACCGGAGACTACTTTGTAGGCAAGCGTTAGAGACTTGAATTTGATGCGGGCCGCCATAGGTAGCCAGTGTAGCTGGATGAGCAGCGGGGTGACATGTGCCCTTTTGGGTTGGTTGTAGACCAGGCGCCCGCCGCGTTCTGGATCATCTGAAGTGGTTTCACTGCGCAGGCTGGGAGACCTGTCAGGAGGGCATTGCAGTAGTCGAAGTCGTGAGATGACTATTGCCTGAACCAGAAGTTGGGTAGCATCTTGAGTCAAGTAAGTCCTGATTTTCCGTATGTTGTAGAGTGCGAAACGGCATGACCCGGGCGACTGAGGCAACATGATCTGAGAAGTTTAGTTGGTTGTCGAGAACAACTCCTAGATTTCTTGCAGTCCTGGTCGATTGAAACAGACAGGGAGTCAAATTTGATGTTGATGTCGTGGTGTATGGTAGGTTTAGCTGGGATGACCAGCAGTTCAGTCTTTGAGAGGTTCAGCTGGAGGTGGTGTGCTTTCATCCATGTAGCTATGTCTGAAAGGCAATCTGAGATCCGTGCTGAAACCAGGGGTCGTCAGGTGGAAAGGACAGATAGAGCTGTGTGTCGTCTGCATAGCAGTGGTATGAGAAGCCGTGCGAGCGGATAATCTGTCCCAAGGAGGTGGTGTAGATAGCAAAGAGGAGGGGGCCCAGCACTGAGCCTGGGGACCCTGTGGTGAGATGGTGAGGTGCAGATAGCTGACCAAGCCATGATACGTTAAACGAATGGCGTCCTGTGAGGTAGGATTCAAACCAGGAGAGAGCAGCTCCGAGATTCCCATGTCAGCGAGTATAGAGAAGGATACGGTGATTAACCGTGTCAAAGGCAGCCGATAAGTCAAGCAGAATGAGTACTGATGATCGGCGGTCGCCCCTGGCTTCTTTTAAGGCTTCTGTTACAGACAGCAGAGCCGTTTGGTAGAGTGGCCGCTTTTGAACCCAGACTGATTTGGATCCAGAAGGTTGTTCTGTGAAAGGAAGTCAGAGACCTGTTTGGAGACTGCTCGTTCAATGCCTTTGGATAGGAAAGGCAGTAGTGAGACAGGGCGGTAGTTCTCGACTTGAGCAGGGTTGAGAGAAGCTTTCTTAAGTAGCGGTGTTACCGGGCCATTTGAGCAGCTGTTGGAAATGTGCGGAGGTTAGCGAGGCATTGATCACATGTGTGATAGCTGGAGCGATGGTCGGGCTGATGGACTGAAGTAGGCTCGTAGGTATAGGGTCCAGCGAGAGCATGTGGTAGGACGGCTGCATGTCAGGAGTCTGGACACTTCACTCGGAGAGAGGCGTGAATGCTGAAAAGGATGTTCCAGCAGTCCCTAGAGGTTGTAGGAGTGCGGTATCTGAGTCAGATCGTTGAGTGGGCATGTAGAGAATTGACTGCTGATTGCCGCCACTTTGTTTGTAAAAAATGAGGCGAGGGTATCTGCAGTAAGGCTGGATGGAGGAGGAGGCAGCTGAGGGTTGAGTAGCGATTTGAAGGTTGAGAAAAGTTTTCGAGTGTCTGTAGCACTGTTGATTTTGTCATTGTAGAAAGCAGTCTTAGCAGCAGTGATGCTGGCTGAGAAGGAGGTCAGGAGTGTCTGGTAGTTTTTGAGGTCATCAGCTAGTTTGGATTTGTGCCATTTCCTCTCCGCGGCTCTGAGTTTGGTGCGCTGCGATCGGAGGGTATCATTTAGCCATGGATGAGAATGTTTGGATCGAGCTGGCCTTGTGGTAAGAGGGCACAGCTCGTCTAGACACGAGGTCAGTGTGACCTCCAGAGAGGAGAAGGTGTTGAGTGGAGGTAGACCGGAGGCAACCACAGAGGAGAAGTGCGTTGGAGACAGGTTCCGGATGTTGCGGCGGAACGTGACCATCGGCTGAGGAGCTGGAGGCTGTTCTGTCAGGCTGACGTTGAACTGGATGAAGAAGTGGTCAGAAAGATGGAGAGGCGTCACCATGAGGGTGTCTGTGCTGCAGTTCCGAGTGAAAATCAAGTCAAGCTCTTTGCCAGCTTTGTGAGTCGGTGGGCTTTGAACCAGTTCGAGGTCAAAGGAGTGGACCAGGGCCAAAAAGTCCGCTGAGCCTGGGGCATCTAAGTGGATGTTCATATCACCGAGAACAAGAAGCGGACAGTCATGCTCAGGGATGGAGGATGGATCACCATCTAAATGTCCTCCACCTCAAGAGATGTAATGGATGTTTCAGACAAACAGCCCTTTGTTTTCCAAGACGTGGACACACCCAAGACCTTAGGCCTGATCCCCAGGCACAACAGTCCTAACTGTCATGCTCCAGACACACACTATGTCCAGGTCAGAGCTACGGCTTGTTTAAAGATAAGCTCAGGGCAGGGGGAGATAGGGAGAGAGGTCAACTGGGATCAATGGTGGTGTACAAGCTGAGAAGAGACCCCAGTCAGAAGTAACTCAGAAGGTAGATTACTAGATTACTGGAAGATTACTGTGATATAGAAGTGGTAAAGAAGTGTCTGCTAAATGTAATGTAATATAGAAATAGGATATACTAGATATACTAAGTAAGTATATATACTCTTTTGATCCTGTGAGGGAAATACTAGATTACTGTGTATAGAAATAGAAACAGTAGCATTATTACTTAATTTAATGTCAGACTTAATGTTATATTTAATGGTTATGTTTCGTGGCATTGCTCCTGTGGGATAATTTTTATTTTTCTCATTGAATGTTTAGTATACCTTATATACATGTAGTGAAATCTAATTGTCGTCATCTCCTTACTCTGACACTTGTGTTTTCTGAAACTCCTATGTTGGAATGTTTAGTTAAATTAACCCCTGTGTCACCGAACTGTGGGTAACCCTCAGGATGGGGGGTTGTAAACATTTCTTATCTCTGTTAAAATACCAGATGGTTAAGTGATCACTGGAGGGTGACAACTTGTGTTTTCCATGGGTGTGGGGTAAGAGTTGGCTTCACCCACAGATGTGTGGGCTTGTTACTTTGACATTTCATGTGGGTAACATGCTCCCGGCGTCGTGAATAAAGCTGCAGTCTCACACCAGTTGTCTTGGATTAATTTTGACCACATTCCATGACTATTATTGTGCACATCATTATTTATTTATCAGTAGTTTGTCACATCTAGGTGTATCGGATGTTAGAAAGTTGGCAACATGCTGTTGTTGTTTTTGTCAGAAGTTCTAACCATGCTGAGCTGTTACTATGCTTACACCAGATGAAGGTGAGTCTCTCTCTCTCCCTCTCTCTCTTTCTCCAGGTAAAGGTGAGTCTCTCTATCTCTCTCTCTCTCTCTCCAGGTAAAGGTGAGTATCTCTCTCTCTCTCTCTCTAGGTAAAGGTGAGTCTCTCTCTCTCTCTCTCCAGGTAAAGGTGACTCTCTCTCTCTCTCTCTCTCTCTCTCTCCAGGTAAAGGTGAGTATCTCTCTCTCTCTCTCTAGGTAAAGGTGAGTCTCTCTCTTTCCAGGTAAAGGTGAGTCTCTCTCTCTCTCTCTCTCTCTCTCTCTCTCCAGGTAAAGGAGAATCTCTCTCTCTCTCTCCAGGTAAAGGTGAGTGTGCTGGCGAAGGTTAATGGCTGGATCTGGATCAGGTGTGGGGCTGGGACAGGTGAGAGAGCTGAGGGCAGCGCGGCAGGTCTATCTGATCTGAGGAAAGGACAAATGTGACTGAGAAAACATCCAGCGTGCCACCGGGGTGTCAGGTCCCTGGCATTAGAACCACTTAACGTGAAGGAAAAAGCAGGACCTGATACCACTGCGCTCTCTCCTTCTCTCTCATCTCTCTCTGTCTCTCTCTCTCTCTCTCTCTCAGTCTCTCCATCTCTCTCTGTATCTCTGACTGTTTCTCTTTCTTTCTCTGTATCTCTATCTGTCTCTCTCTCTTTCACACTCTCTCCATCTCTCTCATCTGTCTGTATCTCTGTCTGTGTCTCTTTCTCTTTCTTTCTTTCTTCCTTTCTTTCTCTCATCTCTTTCATCTCTCTTTGTGTCTCTGTCTCTTTCTTTCTCGCTCTCTCTCGCCTGTCTCTGTATCTCTTTCCTTCTCTCTCTCTATCAACCCTCTATATCTTTTTTCAATTCAATTCAATTCAATTCAATTCAATTCAAGAATGCTTTATTGGCATGACAAGCTCACTTATATTGCCAAAGCAGTTATACAATAAATCTGAACACATACATGTCAGCAGATTTTCATAGGAATAAAATAAATAGGTAAAATAAAGTAAAATGTAGTATATGATGCAGTGTGTGTGTTTGTGTATGTGTGTTGTGTGTGTGTGTGTGTGTGTGTGTGTGTTCTGGGTTCAGCTCTTGGGTTTGGAGGGCTTTAGAATGAAGGGTGTCTTGTGGGCTGGATTTAAGGTGATTCAGAAAATTGAGTGCTCTTTTGTTGATGTTAATGATTAGTGGGTATCTACCTAATTCAGCTCTACATGCATTTGTTGGTGTTTTTCTCTGTACTTGTAGAATGTGTCTGCAGAACTCAGCATGTAGGGATTCTATTGTGTGTTTGTCCCAGTGAGTATAGCTATGATGACTGAGTGGACCCCATACTTCACTACCATACAGCGCAATGGGCTGGATGACACTATCAAATATTTTAAGCCAGATTTTAATTGGAATTTGGAGATTATAAAATTTTCTTTTAATTGCATTTAGGGCTCTTCGAGCTTTTTCCTTTAGTGCATTCACTGCCATATTAAAACTCCCTGATGCTGTCATTGTTATACCTAGGTAGGTATAACTCATGGTGTGGGGGATGATAGAATTGTTTATTTTAAATTGGTGTTTGTTTTCTTGGCATTTGGGGCGTTTTTGGAAAATCATTACATTTGTTTTGTCTAGGTTTATCTCTAGGGCCCAGGTCTTACAGTACTTTTCTACTATGTCTAACTGTAGTTGTAGACCTTTTTCAGTAGCAGACAGTAGAACCAAGTCATCAGCAAAAAATAGAGACTTCACCTCTCTATCTAGGAGGGAGAGGCCAGGACCGGGACATTGCTCTAACTGGATAGCAAGTTCGTTTATATATATATTAAATAACGTCGGACTTAAATTACAGCCCTGACGGACACCTCTCCCTTGGGTGAAGTATTGGGTTATTTTTTTTTCAATTTTAACAGCACATCTGTTATTTAAATACATGGTTTTAATTAGGTCATACACTTTACCCCCTATCCCACAATTTAGTAGTCTAAATCTTTTTTCTCTCTCTCTCTCTCTTGCGCGCTCTTTCTATCTCTGTCTCAACCCCACTCTGACCCCAGCGCCCCGTCCATCTCTTCGCCCCACTCCATCTTGGACACTCTCTCTTACCCTGCTCACTCCATCATTCTGATATCTGAGTCGGACGGTCAGTCTCTGGTGACAAGCCTCAAACGCCGACTGGGCTCAGATGGCCCTAAAATATAAACAGCAGTGCCATGCTAACGAGGACGAGCAGAAAATATAAACAGCAGTGCCATGCTAATGAGGACGAGCAGAAAATCTGAGCGACATGAATATTTCATCACCATGAATAAAACAAGACGAGAAATGCATCATTTAAAACAAATACGTGGCACATATACCATAACCTACGCAGTGTGTGTGTGTGTGTGTGTGTGTACATGTGTGCGTGTGTATGTACGTACATGTGTGTGTGTGTGAGTCTGCGTGTGTGATATCTTGTCCATGATATCCCCATGCCACCATACCCCGGGGACAGCTGACCACAGTGGATCGATGTGGCATGCTGACGTCTCGGTGTCGCTTGACCAGACGGGCGTGGTGGACGAGAGGTGTCCCTGTCACTCTTACCAGAGTTACCAGAGCGACCAGAGCGACCGGCCTTGTCTCACCTGGGGCAGGTGTCAGCCAGAACCATGTATGCTGACAAAAGTGACGAAACTATGATCTGCTGAAACTATGATCTGCTGATCTGGGCTGGGCTGGTTTTAGACTGGACTTGTACACATCCACTACATTCTAAGAAGCAAGGGAGAAGCAAGTTTTTAGTCTCTACTTCAAACATTGGATGGCTGACCATACAGTCAAAGTATAAATGATATACTTCGAGGGAGACATAACCCCCCCACACAATATTCAACTATGCTCAAAATGCTGGGAAATTTCTGGGAAAAAAACAACACAAAATAAATAATAACAAGTTTATTTTGTATAGCGCCTTTCTCAAACCCAAGGTCGCTTTACATAGTAGGAAGGCAAAAAAATCTGATAGGCAGGTTTATTGACAGATAACCAGGGTTGGGTAGTAACGGATTACATGTAATCTGGATTACGTAATCAGATTACAAAAATCAAGTAACTATAATCAGCCCAGATTACAATAAAAAAAATTGTGTAATCAGATTACAGTTACATTGTTGGGGATTACCTGATTACATTTAAAAAAATGTTTTTATTTTATTTGCAAACAATGCAACTTTTTTATGATAGCCTAGCTATCTTTTAATTTGACAAGCTTCGGGCTTGCCGGTTCGATCCCCGACCAGTAGAAAAAATGTGGGCGGGGGAAGTGGTTGAGCACTGCTCTCCCATGTCCTCATCCACGGCTGAAGTGCCCTTGAATAAGGCACCTAACCCCTCACTGATCCCTGAGCGCCGCTGTAGCAGACAGCTCACTGCTCCGGGTTGGTGTGTGCTTCACCTCACTGTGTGCTCACTGTGTGCTCTGTGTGCTTCACTAATTCACGGATTGGGAGACCAAATTTCCCTCACGGGATCAAAAGAGTATCTATACTTACTTACTAACTTATTTACTATTGGGGCAGGTCTCTCGGCACACGGCCTGATCTTTTCCTCCTAATCTTAATGTAGCCTCTTGTTTTAGTGTTACCGTTTACTTTGAGAAAGTCACCAGGTCCCCCTGGTTGAAAAACATCCCAAAGGAATAATATTCTCACCCCCACAATTGAAATGGACATGGTGTCATTCAATCTCAGGCCATGCCCTTGTGTCAAAAAAATCCAGCGAAAGCTAAATTCATTGTCCAGGTGTGCCCTAATAAAGGTTAAGCTGAGTTGTGTATGTTTGGAGAATAGTGATCCATGATCCATGATGACTAAGTGATCAATTTTGGGATGGGGTGAAAATTTCAACCACCAAAACACCACCCCCAAAGTGGAGAATAGCTATAGAAATGTACTTAAGGGACATATTTATTGAAGTAATCTAAAAGTAATCCGATTATGTTACATGTTTTTGGTAATCCAACTGATTACGTTACTTATTGCAAAAATTGCCATGTAATTTGTAGTCATGGATTACATTTCAAAGTAATCTGACCCAACCCTGCGGATAACCTACAGTGATATCCATGTCCCATGTCAGTAAATGTTTTCCTGCAGGCAGTGTGTGGTATATGGGTGTGATGGGCACTAACTTTGAAATCATTGGTCCAGCCTTACCAAACGCATTGATCAGAGATTCCTAACGTTACTTCCTGCTTCGCCTAAACTTTCTAAACTGACCATAAACAGCATCAACAGTCAGGAAACAATTTATGTGGGTCTACCTTTGCTGTAAATAAAGTTCTGCATTTCCAGACTAGATCTTCCTGAAAGGAGATCCAGGTGGGTGGGGCCAGGTTACAAATAACCCACGAGTTTGCTGCCAATCTGCTGCAAACATTTATTTTTATTATTATTATTTTATTATGTTTTGTTAGTTAATATGTTATGTTTTGTAAAGTTACTAATAAGACACAGGAAGGACTTAGAACAGGAGAGATACATGTGGGATTACAGTACCATGCAAATCAGGTAAGTAAGACGTATATTGCAGAACAGGTAGTTTGATTTAAATGTCACTAAATGCTTCAGAGGTAAGCAAACAGAAGCATTTAGAAAAGACCAATACAGATGGGATATACATGTTATCTACCAGTCAGGGGCGCGTTTCCCAAAACCATAGTTGCTAACTAAGCAGCAATTGTGTTGGTTGCAATACAATTTCCCATTGCCAATCAACTAAGTTGCTAACAGGTTAGCAACTATGGTTTTGGGAAATGCACCCCAGATTTGGAGGAAGAATAAAGGATTTGCAGGTAAGGACATAGAACAGGGAAGCTAAGTAGGAATTAGTGCAGGTAAAATCCAAATAGGAAGATCTGGTAACACAGGTAGAATGTAGAACAGGTAAGTTGGAGGCAGGATGTAGCACAGGTGAGATACAGATAGGATTGAGAACAGGTAAAACTCTGGTAAGCTTGTGCACAAGTGAGGTACAGGCAGGATTGAGAACAGGCAACATACAGGTAGGATTCAGCCCAGGTAAGAAACAGGATCTCTGCGTGCTCTTGGCAGGCCACACCCTCTGTCTGCTCCATGAGCGACGCATAAGTGTGAGCGAAGGCCTTGTTTCGACAGGTTGGCGTCCGTCGTGTAGCGAGACGGGCAACTGGCTCTACCGGATGTGAGTAAGCGAGCGAGTGGATGGGTGAGTAAGTAGGTGAGTGAGAGAAGGAGAGAGTGGGGGCGTGAGTGCCTGGGTAAGTGAGGGAGAGAGAGAGAGGGAGAGAGAGAGAGAGAGAGAGAGGGGGAGGGAGCTGGGGGAGGGCTTTGGTCTAGACAGAGGGGCGTGGCACGAGGAGCTGGCTTAGCACTGGGTGGCTCATGCGGTGGGAATCCCCAGCCTTTCCTGCGCCGAACGGAATCAGTTGTGGAGCTTTCCAGCTGTGGAATGTCACGTGTAGGCTAATGTGGAGCATGCACATAAAGATACAAACACACATATACTGTACGTACACACGCACACACATGCTCTCACACACATTCCCATGGCAATGTGTTTGTGTCATTGAGAGCAAGTGCTACCTGAAAAAAAAGTTCATCTTAGTGGTTCATGTGTGTGCACTGGCCACTAAAAAACGTGTAATATCCGCAGTATTACAGTAATGTCATGTATGATGCAATCTAATTGTACTGTTGTGCAGTGCTTACAGCTATGATGTGTGTGTGGTTAGTTGAGACACACTGAATTGTGTAGCATGCAGTTTGTCCACCTTAAGGAATGGTCAGCATTTCCTTCCGTTTCCTAGCCAGCCCATCCGTATCTGTGTCCTGTGTCCTATCAGAACGGCATAATTGCATGTCTGTCAACCTGTCCACAAGCTTTTTTAAGAATGTGTGCAAGAATGATGTGTGTGTGGGTGTGTGGGTGTGTGTATGTGTGTGTGTGTGTGTGTGTGTGTGTGTGTGTGTGTGTTGCATTGCTGTTTGTGTATTGTGTACATGTTTTGAGGCTAAACAAATAACAACCTCCCTGTTAAAACAAACAAACAAACAAACAGAACAACACCTGAACAGCGACGCATGTTGGTTAAGCATGTTCATTTTAATGAGGAAGTTATGTGGGATATTAACAAAAAATAGGTTACAAAAGAGGTGCAAGGAAACAGGCAAACATGCTCATATGTCCAACACTGAGAGGATAATGTTATCGATAATATTGCGTAACTATAATACCCTTCAAAGGACCTTCTGTCACTCCTTTCTGTACAGTAGAGGGCTTTTCTCTGTCTCACCCTTTCACTCATATCCCCTTCCCTCCCTTTCCCACGGTCAGAAAACACAAATGGTGTATTAGTGAGTGTGTGTGTGTGTGTGTGTGTGTGTGTTTTCTTTGCATGTTCTTGTCCTTAGCCAAGAGGCACTAATTAGAATGATTCACAGGTTAAAGGAAAAGGGAAAACCTGTTCCTGGATAACCATGAGCTCTGCCTTAGCTATAGGACATGGCTCCGGTCTAAATATACACCTAAAGGTAAGTGACAAAGGAGACATGACAACAAGGCCCTAATAATAACAGGTGGCTCTGTGGGAGAAAGCTAGGTCTGATCTGGTTCAGATTGCATCATCTGGTCAAGCTCCAGGCCCGATCCAACTACAGTCTGAGCCACATTGAACGGTCCCCTTTTGCATCCTGACTTCAGAAGTGCACTAACAAAATCAGACCAACAACAACATACACTACGGTTCACTCCTGGATGTCAGCTTACTCCGTGTTTTACCTCCGTATTTCCCAAATCGTTTGTTTGTGCTGTGATAACGCTGAGGATGAAGGGGTATCGGTTGCTGTTGTTACGTGACTACATGTAAGTGCTCGAGAGGTGAGGCTCAGTGATAAATAAACCAGCAGTATTCATGGTTTTCCAGGAACACGGGAGTGTTAGTCTGTTCAAGTAGTCATGCAATGTGTTCTTCTGCTCCCTCCTTCTCTCTCACCCTGATCAAACTGTCCTTCACTAATCTAGTTGTCTCCCCATCGTCCCACACAAGACACATCTGTCAACCCCCAAAAAAAGAAAAACAATACTGGTTTCTTATACCTTCCCCTCACTTTCCTGATCTTCTTAGTCTTCCTCTCTTTTATCCATCTATTTATCCTTCACCATCCCTCTATCCCTCTCTCCCACCTTCCCTCTCCACCTCCATTCTCCTCTCCCTCCATCCTTCTCCTCCTCCTCCACCCCTGAGCGCGTTCACTCTTTCTTCGCCTCTTCCGGCTTTTCGTCCTTCTTGGGCATTTCAAGGAAGAAGTCGTTGCAGGCCACGGTGAGCGCACCCATGAGGATGATGAACTCGGTGAAGTCCACCTCGCCGTCGTTGTTGGAGTCCAGGTCATTCATCACCTTTTCCACCGCGTCTTTGTCCTGCGCACTCTGCCGGAGCGAAGACGGAAACAAACGTAGGGATAACACACTGTTAAAGAAACTAGTGACCGCTTCAAATCCTCATTTTGATGAAACACTTGATTATAATACAGAACAAGTGGCGTCTGACTTTCCTAATACGTGACCAGAATGGCTGATTTCGCGCTGAGTAACTTCGTTGTAGGCTTACCATGCAACAAAGTTGTGAACATGTTTTTTTCGTTAGTTTTCGTGCTAAATAGGTACCCGGTGCGTTGAAAACGACAACAAAGTGAATGAATAATAATTCTTACATTGCAATGTTTTCAAGTAAGAGGTGAGGAGAGGTGTGTTGCACATACAAGTCAAAACAGAAGGACATGCTGCAGTAAATCTTGCACATCTTTCTGCCCAGTGAAATAGTAATCGCCCATTCTCCACCCACCCACAACTGATGACATGTATGAGATCACCAAATCTAGCAAATATCCCAGGATAACTGATGAAATTAGGAAGCAATGCATTGCCGTGGCCACCCTTTTGATGTTGCATGTTATGTCTTGTCTGAAAACACAGGCTGAGCTGTGATATTCTCGATCAATTAAATCCTTTATTGTGACTAACCTTTGGCCTTCTGACCCATATCAGACATCAGACAATGAAGTAGACTGAAGTAGAATGTTTGTGTGCTCAGCACAGGCGTGCAGTGAGTGCAGTAGAAGTAATAAGAGGGGCCATGTTTGACCCGAGAGTGCTTGTTTGAGAGGGAGCGTTTGTTTGCAGGTGTGTAAAATGGGTGTGTGTATGTAAGTGTGTGTGTATGTAAGTGTGACATTTTTTTTATAAGCGTCTGACACTGTTCCATACTGTGGGGTGTGGGAAGTGGTTTTCAATAAGATGAATAAGATCAAAAGTATGACTGCATGTTGAGTGGTGCAGAAAAATGCATGTCCGTCCGTGTGTGTGTGTGTGTGTGTGTCATATGCATGCTGGCATGTTTGTACTTGCAGGTGTTTCACACAAAGTGAGATTGTGAAAGGAGAATGTTGTTGGAAAGTAGGAGGGAAGTCATGGAGACCCACATACTTCTCCATTGTGTGGATGTCAGGAATTCAGCACTTACTCAATACCACCCTCTCTGCGTTTTCCTGCCTGGCTGTTCTCTACTGTACATGGGGAGTGAATGATTAACCGTAAGGTAGAAATAGTTTAGCTGGTTCCTCATAATAACCCATTTTATCTTTGTCTTGGTTTCTTAGGTAGTCTTCCCATTTCTGCAGCCGACAACTTTGTTTGGTTGTGTTGCATTTTGTGTGCAATGTAGGTGTGTGGAAGTCTGGTGGGAATGTTGCATCGGGCGAGCCCCTCTCCTCCCTACAGATATTTGTCCTGGCTTCTTTGTCAGTATGTTCCTCAAGTTGCTGTGCCGTGTTATGTTGTGATATGCTCTGTGGTCTCCTGATGCTTTTGTGGGAATGTTTATATATTGCAATGTGTTTGTGAATCCTCTCCTCACCCCCTAATCTCCTGTCTCCCTGTAGTCCATTTCTCTCTCTCTCTCTCTCTCTCTCTCTCTCTCTCTCTCTCTCTCTCTCTCTCTCTCTCATCAACCCAACATAGTTCCCTATCTGCTTGGCAAGAAATAGGTTGTATTCTGTCGGCTGCATTCCTATGTTCTGTGTGAGTCCACTTTCTCCTCACAAAGAGGTAGTTCCTCTGTGACAAGATGGAATGGAACCAATCTAGGTTCTACTTAGATGTATATGTTTTGTGGGGATGTTTTGTGTCATCTGGGTTCGTGGAACCAGTCTAAGATTCTTTGGTAAGATGGAACGCTCTATCACTGCTAGATGTTTTTGGTTTTATGGGTTCTCCCACCCTAGATATTAAGCTTGGAAACAGTCTGGAATCTCCAGTCTAATGGGTTCCCAAGTTCCCCCATCTCTTTAAGTTCCCAATCTCTTTGGTAAGATGGAACTGCTCTAGGTTCTACTTAGATATGTTTTGCGGGGATGTTTTGTGTGATGTTTTGGTTTTTGATGGGTTCTCCTCACCCCTAGATAGTTCCCCATCTATTAAGCTACGCGGAAACAGTCTAAGTTCCCAATCTCTTTGGTAAGATGGAACCGCTCTACGTTCTACTTAGATATGTTTTGTGGGGATGTTTTGTGTGATGTTTTGGTTTTTGATGGGTTCTCCTCACCCCTAGATAGTTCCCCATCTATTTAGCTACGCGGAACCAGTCTAAGTTCCCAATCTCTTTGGTAAGATGGAACTGCTCTAGGTTCTACTTAGATATGTTTTGCGGGGATGTTTTGTGTGATGTTTTGGTTCTGATGGGTTCTCCTCACCCCTAGGTAGTTCCCCAGCTCCTCGGTGAGTAGTTCCCTCAGCTCTCCACGGCTCAGCGTGTACTTGTCGCCCTCCTTGCCCGAGTACTTGTGGAAGGTCTTGATGAGCATCTGCATGGCGCTCTCCAGGTTGGAACTAGGCTCTTTGGACATGCTGTCAGTCCGGGGGTCAAAGGTCAGAAGGAGAGGGGTGTGAGATGGACAGGAGATGGGTGCGCCCCCACTTAGGTCCCAGTTAGTCATGTGAGCTGAGTCACATGACTAGCGTGGGCGGAGCTTTTGGCAGTACAGCACACATGGTCTGCTAAGTGGCAAATGCATGAGATTCGGCTGGAGAATGAGAGAGAGAGTGGAGAGAGAGAGAGAGAGAGAGAGATGAATGGAGAGAAAGAGAGAGATGAATGGAGAGAGAGAGAGATATGAATGGAGGGGAGACATCTTGGATTCAACTACAAGAGAAAAAAAATCTTCCTCCACTTCATTATAAGGGTATAATCTTACGTGTGTCTGTCTCATTGGAGGAGAGTTGAGAAAGAAAGAGAGAGAGAGTGAGTGAGAGAGAGAGTGAGTGAGAGAGAGAGAAAAGGGGAGAGAGAGAGAGAGAGAGATATAGAGAGAGTGAGTGAGAGAGAGAGAGTAAGAGAGAGAGAGGGTGTTTTTGGAGGAGGGCGAAGGAGAGCACTCGAGAACCAACACTCTTACACGTTACACCGTGAGCGTGCGCGCGAGTTGGCCATCTTGCTTCTTCTTGTGCCAGGCTTTCTGGACTACTGTGCATACACAGACATAGACAAGGTCACTGAAACAATAGCACGGTTACACATATAGCTGAATGGATGCTTTTCCCCACATGTAAACACACTGGAAATGGATTTGGCAATAATGAAGCTGCGTGTAGATATACAGTAGATTATCATCAATCATTCATTAGAGTTCTTAATCTGTACATGTCAAATGTTGAATTATTGCAGAAGGATTCTGCAAGGTCTTGTTGTTAAAAATGTCATCAGGTTTCTACTCCCTGCAAAATGGTCGGCGCTTACTGATATTGGATCACAAAATAACAGATCAGGTCCTAACAGAGCCTGTTCACGGGCCAGATGAGGCCAAATTTGAGATGTCGCTGGACTATTAGACGAATGAAATGTCCTACTGCCCTCTTTTCCTAAAGCCGGGCTGCTAACCTTGATTAGCTGGGCAGAGGCTTGTTAAGGTAAGAGAAGATCGACAACTCCCCATGTTGGACAAGCGTATCGGCTGGCCAAGCGGTCATGTAACATGGTCCTTAATGTTTGCATGGAAACCGCAAGTGAAATAGAAAACTGTCAAAATGGAGATAAAGCTCATGGCAACCGCTCCGCAGCAGTGGGGGAAGGTAATTTGAGGCAGACCTATGCACAAAGCCTACGCACAACCACACAGATGCACATGTTCATACACACACACTCACACTCACACTCACACTCTCACACACACACACACACACACACACACACACACACACACACACACGCACTGGTGCATGCACAACCACAAACACCCAGGTGACATATGTCACAGATACCCCCCATCCTGTGAAGGGGGAATTATACGGATGAAAATGAGGATGAAAATTGCAGGTGAGGATGAGGGAACCAGGAGTGGACCAGATGACCTTCAGCTGTTTCCTGTCTCAGTTGGCACAAACAAAGGACACTCTAGTTGCAGTTTGGCATTGTTTGGTAACATGGTATGGCACTGGTATAGGAGGATGTAAGGACACTGAAAAGGGCAAAGAACGCACCACTGACCAAGCAATCTATAGGTCGCGATGAGCGCAATGGGAGACCATAGCAACCAAAAACATGCACAGAAACTTTATCCTCTGACCTACTGTAACCAGGTCTTGGACCTCAGCAGAGGATAAAGGTAAGAGTGCTTGTTTTTTCAATCCATGCTGAAAGCTTGGTGTCTTTCTCTGTCAAGCCAGACCGGACAAATTCATCTGGTCCCAAAAGATGAATTTCTCTTGACGTCTCTTGAGCCATCAGTACTTAAGTGGACAAAATTGGTCAACTAGCCACTGACCTAGCCAGGACATGTTTTCCTACTTGCCCATATTTAATGCTCTTCACCATTAACACATGTTCCTCAGCTTCGTTAACTAGAAAATTCACCCTTCAAACTTCAACTCTGAGGTTGAAGTGAAAAAGACACAACCAAGCCTCCATATGCCCTAAAAACATGGATGAGTGTTTCCGGAAAATTCTACAGAAACACCTGGTGGGTCTTCTTCACAGACAGAATCTATATCCCAAATGTTTTTTTTCCCCGAGCCAAGAGCTAGCCCAGCCAGAGCACTTTAAATAAGCACCAGGGCTAATCCTTAAGAGCGCTTATCGATTACAGAGCGGGAGAAAAGAGATGACCCTCTCGGCCACTCCAAGCTGTCCATCTTACCTGAGAGCTGGTGGAGAGGCTCCTTTGTCTTCTGTGGGGCGAGCGAGAGATAGAGACAGATAGAGAGAAGAGAGTGGATGAAGGGAGAGTGGCGCCAGCAGGTTTAAATATCACCCCCCTCCGCCTCCTCCTCTTCCTCCTCCTCCTCCCTTCCACTCCTCTCCTCCCCTTCTAAAACTCTTCCCTAGGAGGATCTGTTTCTCTCCATCCTCTCATCCCCCTCCTCCTCCACCCCTCCCCCCTTGCTCTCTCTCTCTCTCTCACTCCCTCCTTCTCCCCTTGTTCACGTGCAATCACAAGAGCTGTTTGACCTCATAGGGGAGTTCATTAGGCAAGCAAAGAGGCAGAGAGGGTAGCCACCAGGCCTCTCAGGGCTTTATTAGAATGCTGGTAGAGCAGGTGTCTGTGCACCAGTGGCTTTATATACAGCTCTGGAAAAAAATGTGGAGACCACTGCACATTTCTCTGATGTCATCCTACGGTTGCCGAGTGATATTGGAATAAGTTGATGGTCATATTCAGAATTGCAGTGGTCTGTTAATTTTTTCCAGAGCTGTAAACTGAGGGTCTGTTCCAAAAGTATATATATATAAGAATATAGACCCTTTCAACAATGTTCTATTTGGGCCCCAATCTACTTCCTCTGCATTAAGATAACATATGGAATGTTAAAAAGGAAGTCTTGTGGGGCCAACTATGATGCTGATAATGGAACTCTCTTGAAAGGGTCCATAAGTAAGTCTTTTGATCCCATAAGGGAAATTTGGTCTCTGCATTTATCCCAATCCGTGAATTAGTGAAACACACTCAGCACACAGTGAGGGTGAAGCACACACTAATCCCGGCACAGTGAGCTGCCTGCAACAACAGTGGCGCTTGGGGAGCAGTGAGGGGCTAGGTGCCTTGCTCAAGGGCACTTCAGCTGTGGCCTACTGGTCGGGGTTCGAACCGGCAACCCTCCGGTTACAAGTCCGAAGCGCTAACCAGTAGGCCACGGCTGCCCCAACAAAGTGTGTAAATACAAGTATGACCCTGTATGTGTGTGCATACATGGGGGAATGCCATGTATAGGCATTCAGAGATGTGCATAAGGTCTATCGAACTCACATCTGAGGATATGTATTTGGCAGGTGGAGGAGTGAAGGTGAGTAGGCATGCATGTGTAGGCACAGATAGTCATAATTATTCTTGATTGATAATCACTCACTGGCTCTAAGGTGTATAGACAAATGGATCCGATCCACACACACACACATACACGGAAAAAAAGTGCTTAGTAAGTTAGAACGATAGTCTGTCAAAACAAATAAACTAAACACCAAACCAAACACTGGCTCCACTGTGGTGATTAAGTGTGTGTGTGTGTGTGTGTCTGTGTGTATGTGTATGTGCCAGTGCGTGTTTTGGGGATTACTGGCATCTCCCAAAGTGTTGAAAGTGAGTTGGCAGCAGAGATCTGGTTGGCAAGGCCTTCAAATGGCAAGAGGGGAGAGGCATGAGGTAACAGGTCTTTTTTTTGTCTCACACACACACACACACACACACACAAAGGTGTTTCTGCGCGACACTTGAGGCAGTACATGTGTGTGATCAGGGGGAGTGTAGTGGGGTGGACGGGGGTCAGTAGTCGGCTGATAGTGTTTCACTGGCCGGCTAAGCATCACTCATGAAAAATCCAAAGTGCTCTTGCATCCCTAAATGCCTAAAAGCACCAGGACGCCTATAGCAAATCCCTACTGCAGTAGCAACTGTGTTGACGCCATAAATGGTGTATATTGTTTTTCATTATTTTGTACCAATCTTTTTTTTTTTTCAGCCCAGGTCATGTTTCCATTATATAAACACAAGAATCGTTTGATTTGTACCAGTTTAATACTATCTAGCCACCGTTTCAAATACAATGAACATACAGTCGTTACAATGTTGTCTGTACTAAAACAAGTACCATAATGTATTTGTTGAGGAAAAAGCCGTTGCGAAGCATTAAGTATGGTATCATGAGATTAGATATACTGGACTTGGATGGATGTCATTCACAAAAGAATTACTGGACTGTCATGTATGGGGTGTCCATTTCAAAATTAATATTTAATACAGGCCAAAGTACATATACGTACAGAATTAATGTATGATTATTACAGCTGCATATAAATAGTCAAATTGAGTACATGCTTTCATATTCAGAGTAATAACATGGCATAGACATTTTAGTGGTTTCTTTTGTGTAAATCAGATCATTTTAATACATATATTAGAACCCTCTCTGCAGCCATCCAATGTAATTCAACATTTTGACATTGATTTCACATTGTGGTGACAAAGCAACCACACTGCACTCAAAGGCAAGAATACAAATGGGTAAACAAACACCACAAAAAAAAAAACACATGCAACACATTATTTGATTCAAGGGGTCATTTGAAGGGTGGTGGAGGGGTTTGTCTGCCCGATTTCATCATAGATTTACCCAAGGGCTAAATTAGCACCACAAAGGTCACAGACATTGGAGAGGGTCACTAGTCCGAGTTCCCAGTGCCCGATCTCAAGCCTAACAAAAGAAAGACAAAGCGAAGCCACACCTGACACCCAACGAAGTGTCTTTCCTGTACGTTTCCCTGTTGTGTCTGTGCTTACACGTCCAACATGCACACAAAGGTGTTTATTCTTTATCTTAGTTTTTGAATGTACTTACATATATGTACATGTATGTGTATAGATGTGTTATATATGTCTGCCTGTTTCTCCTTCTCCTTCTGACTGGGGCACGTTCTGGGTAATGTTGCGTGGACACTGGCTCATCCCCAAGGGCCTCCCTGTGTCAGGTGCCCTGAACCAAGTGGCTATTTTTGGGCTCCAGGGCCACAGGGTCCCCTGGTGTGGATTCCGTCCCTAGGTGCCTTAATTATTTACCCCAACAAGCCTTTATTAGGACACCAAGCACCCGTCTGTGTACGGCCTGACAGGCCACTGATGAGAAGAGAAACATCACACACACGCACACATTTCACCCTTGACCAACAGAGAGAGAGAGAGAGAGAGAGAGAGAGAGAGAGAGAGAGAGAGAGAGAGAGAACAGACAGAGAGAAAGAGAGAGCAGAGAGAGAGAGAGAACAGAGAGATTGGATGGACAGAGTACAAGAGACAAGATGGTGAGAGAAAAGAGAACAAGAGGACACGCTAGACAGACAGAATGTAGACGTGAGGATGTGGAGATGATCAACTGTTATTCCCAAGTACACACAAAAAGGGCTGTTTAAATTCCAGGCCGAGATGATGAGAAAATTTCACACAGATAGTTGCAAGGATGGTTGTCAACTAGGCAGCTGTTATGTAAACTATCAGGGAAAGCTGACAGATAATAAGAATACAATGTCTAAAATAATATTGAGCATTTTTGTAAAAAGAAAAAGCTTTTCTCTTGCTACCTTGAACAGAATAATATTGGTAAGCACCAGAATATGTTTCTTCTGTGTTTTGGCCTGAGGACACAGACACCAGAGAAAGAGAGAGAGAGTGAGAGAGAGAGTGGGGGAGGGAGGGAGTGGGGGAGAGAGAGAGGGAAAAGAAGAAAGGAGAAAGGAGATGGAGGACAGATGGTAAGAGAGAACATGCAACACTTCCTGATGCAACATTAGAATCTGAAAACCCTCTGTGACACAAGGGTGGAGGGTTGGGGTGCTGTGGGACATGGAGGATGATTGACAGGAAGAGGAGGGGGCAGCCAAAGACCACAAAAGGGGGTGGTATCACTGTTACTGGGGATGGATGCACTTTACCAGGTGCAGTTAACCTGAGGGCCACTGAAACTAATGGATATAGAGAAACTCTCCTCTAATGTTTGGTGCAAAAGATACTATTTAGCTATATGATTTGTTTGTTCCAGGTTAATCTCTTCTGTTGGGGTTGCAGCAAGTTTGTAAACATTTGTAAGCCACCACAGGTGTGTGTGTGTGTGTGTGTGTGTGTGTGTGTATGTGCGTGTATGTATCTGGTACTGTTGCACACACTTTGGTCCGGACACACACTCTCTCTGTAGCAACTCTAATTTGGCTCAAACTCTTCACAGGATTCACATTCAAAACCCTAACCTCGCCTCCCTGTTAGTCGCAAGCAGCTAGGAAATGATGCTCTAAATGACGCCGAGCTCTTAAAACATGAATTCAGGAGAGGTTTACAACGACTGACAGATTTCAAGAGAGCTTGGATAACTCAACCTGCCGGTCAGGTTTTCGGATGTTTTGTTTTGTTAAAGCAAGGATATGAAGACGATGAAGAGATGTCAGGACTCATATTAGAAAGTACGATTGTCAAACACAATACAAAAACAACTTGATACAAACAGCCACAGGTAAAGGAAGTGTGAGGATGATGTCTGTGTGTGGCAGAATGCTTCTACACTGGAGCACACAAATGGTATGGCACTGGACTGTGTGTGTAGTGTATTCTAGAATTAAACCAAAAGCGTTACAACTTGACACGGCTTTTTGGGACAGTTATTGTCTAAGGAGATATGATATAATAAGAACATAAGACGGGGCCGAGCAGGAGATATTAGAGATGGAGATAAGCTTTTCTGGGGGGGGCGGTCACTCCTCTACGAGGCCTCGTCCTCCTCCTCCGTCTTCTCCTCCGCTGTGTTCTCTGCGGCCGGCTCTTCTGGGGCCTTCTCTGCCTCCCCGTTACCGGCCGCCGGGGCTACCTCCTTGGCGGCGGCAGGTTGGGTCTCGGCGGCGGCAGGAGCCTCGGACTGCGTCACCGCGCCGTCGTTGCTCTCCGCAGGCTTGGTCTCCTTGTCGGCGACGTACTGCTTGCTGACGGCGTTGGCCAGGTAGCCGATCAGCTTCATGTACTCCTGGAAGCTGACCTTGCCGTCCTGGTTG
Organism: Alosa alosa; assembly: GCF_017589495.1. Lineage (NCBI taxonomy): Eukaryota > Metazoa > Chordata > Actinopteri > Clupeiformes > Clupeidae > Alosa > Alosa alosa. Next base: position 7,747,397 of record NC_063208.1, read on the forward strand.
TCGTCCAGACCCTGCTGCATGTCCTTCACAGCGTTCTTGCTCTCCGCATTCTACAATCCAAACACAGAGCGTTGTGCTCAGCTATCAGCGTTTGTGCTAAATGATGCTTGAAGCTGAACACATGAATTTGCTCATGTTCATGAGTTCATTATCCTAGGTTTTGGTTAACAGGTCTACTTTAAACAAGTAAAATGTAAATAATTCTATGAATATAAAACTAAAAATGTTCAAGTTTTTATATCTCCATGCTAGAAACGTTTTACATTCCTTTTTTGGTTCCCTCTTAATGCCACCTTTTGGTATGAAGGGTATCATTTCAGATATTACTTTCCTGTCAGTCAAACTCTCTCATCTAATGTAGTTGAACTGTCAAATGCTTTTGTACGTTTTGTGCTTTTGTTAGGTAACAGTTCACTATTGAAAGTATAAGCATGTCCATGAAACAAGCATTTCAGACACGATCAAACGAGATATGATGTGACTCTAATGATGCGACAACAGAGGCGAAGATGCTGACGATATCAGAGGTATGAAACTATTGGTATGTAAGAGCCTGCCAGTTTGGCGGTTCCTGTGTCCAATAAAAAAACAGGAGAATCTTACATTGAGGATGCCACCGAGTTGGTTCTTCACCAGGCCCTGGAAATCCTTTGAACTCAGGTTCTCTTTGCCCTTTGCAGACTTGAGGTAGACAGACACCACTGTCTTGATTGCTGACTCCATGTTTCTGTTTGATGGGGCAGAAAATTAGAAAATACAATGAGATTATGATGAAAAGCAAAACACAGCACAGGGTTTTTGAGACAAGTCTCAGACTGCACCCAACATGTGGCAGAAAGCAGGGGGAGGGACTCCATTTTGGGTGTGGTGGTGGCAAAACAGTTAATAATAATAATAATAATAATAATAATAATAATAATAATAATAATAACTTGGTTTTATATAGCGCCTTTCAAGTAACCCAAGGTGGCTTTACAAAAGGAGATAGGGCAGGGGAATAGAGGGGAGAAGAGAGGAGGGGGTAGAAGTGGGGTTGGGGGCAGGGTGGTTAAGGGCCATAGGCCTCAGTGAATAAATGTGATTTTAGGTGCTTTTTGAACGTAGCCAGTGTGGGGGCTTGGCGGATATGGAGAGGTAGACTGTTCCAAAGGGTGGGGGCAGCAACACAGAAGGCTCTGTCACCAAAAGTCCGTAGCCTGGAACGAGGGATGACAAGCGGGTCCTTGCCAGAGGACCTCAGGGACCTTGGCTGGGAGTGATGCTGGATGAGATCGGAGAGGTACTGGGGAGCAAGAGCATTGAGGCATTTGTATGTAAGGATGCGGTTTTGTAGGTGATGCGTGACTTCACCGGGAGCCAGTGAAGCTGCTTGAGTGTGGGGGTAATGTGTTGCCATCGCTTTGTTTGTGTGAGGATCCTGGCAGCCGAGTTTTGGACACGCTGTAGCTTGTCCAGTGCTTTGGTGGGAAGACCATAAAGGACACCGTTACAGTAGTGTAGACGGGAGGTGATGTGTCAGAGTCTCCGCAACAGTGTCTGACAGTGAGGGCCGGAGTCTGCAGATGTTTTTGAGGTGGAAGAAGGCGGATTTGGTGATGTTACTGATCTGTGAGCTTGGAGTGAGAGGTTGCAGACCAGAGTCACACCCAAGTTACGCACTTCTTAGGAGGGCCTGATGGTAAAGCCATCTACGTTCAATAAGACGTCCCCAACTTTCTTGGACAGAGACGGAGGGGCCACCACCATGAGCTCTGTTAGCATCTGAGAGAAAGTGGAATAGAACATTATGTCCAATATTCCAATATATGGTTTAATGTTCTGCATTATGTCCAATATTCCAATATGTGGTTTAATGTTCTGCATTTCTCATTAGTGGGTCACTTTGATACTAAAAGTATGATTCTATGTAATGACTGTATGATATCTGTACTGTCCCTGTGTATATCTCTGTGTGACTGTGTTTAGAGATAAGCAGGAATATTATGGCTTTGCAGTGTTTCACTGTTCTGCATGGCTGCGTCAGTAGCTATCTGCTCCGGATAGCCAGGCTGCCACTAATCAGGGTCTGATTCAGTGTAGTCCACGTGAGATGGGATGACCAACGCCATCTCCTGTCAGCCTGGAAGGATACTTAAACCCTAACTATTTCCTTGTCTAGTTAGAGCAGCTGATGGATCTTTAGGTGAAGACATGCTGTCTCTCCCTTGATGCGCATCATTGTAAATAAACTCTGTTCCTGATTTCTCATACTATTGGTCTGACTGGGTCTCTATTAAATCTATGGTATCAAAATTACCATCACATCTCTAAGTTAGTATCGGTTCAGGTTTGATTCCTGAATGCCGCAAGTATTTGTAAGCCACTCTGGACTGAGGGCGTCTGTTGAATACGCTACTTTTGCTACTACTGCGCCACCGATGCTACTCACTGCGCCAGCACCATGCCCACACAGTGGTGAACAGCCCACGGTGTGAACCATGACAGGAGGCAAGCAGACAAACCAACAAACGGGCCGAGGCCACGGCGATACGAGATAAGGCCAGGGGTGAGAGCAGGCCCAGCCGAGAGACAGCTCGCTGGACACAATGGCCACGCCGATCTTTGATAGGTCATCTGATCTACTGAGGTCACTGGAGGACGGCATGCCTCCGGTTACAGGAGGGATTACCTGCCACCCGTCTCATTCTCTCACTCCCTCTCTCTCTCTCTCTCTCTCTCTCCCTCTCTCTCTACCTATCTCTCTTGGTTATTGCATGTCTCTATCATTGCCTCTCTCTCTTCCTCTCTGTTTCACCAGCATATGTACGTGCCCCTCAGTAAGGGGAGGGGGTCCGCCCTAGGTTGGACTTTGTCATTTCACAAGCGTCTGACACGCGGCTGACAAAGGATAAGGCCCTGCTACTCCAAGAATGATAGGCATGTCCGTGTGTGTGACAGAGAGAGAGAGAGAAAGAGAGAATAAAAGACAGAGAAATGGGTGTCTTACCTGTGCATAAATGTGTGTGTGTGTTTATTTGTGTGTGTTTATTGTGTGTGTGTGTGTGTGTGTGAGTGTGTGCTAAACAACCAAAGAGACCGAGAGATTGACAGGAGGAAATACCAGAGGATGAGTGTGTGTGTGTGTGTGTGTGTGTGTGTGTGTGTGTGTGAGAGAATGTCCTGCATGACTAGCCTGCATGTGGTAGAGGTGCCACTATTTACTCACTTTCAGATATGCCTACGTGTTCGCGAGGGACAACGCGTTGCTGATGACTGGAACATGACAGATACGCCACCGAATGCAGTGACTGGCCACTGGGCAGAAACGCAGTGTGTTTCACCAACCAATAATGCGCGACAGAGGAAAATACCGATCATTACAATCTGCATCAGTCATTTAAACATGCATGGAATGCCTAGGCTAGCTCTCACAAGCCATTTCTTTACTTTACCACAAATGCCTAGGAGTGTGAGGGCATAGCCGCAACAACAACGGCAGCTGCGAAATGGAGTGACTATCGCTGGCTGTGGTGCAAATATCAGCACTGATTATTTAATGAAGCCATTTTGCAAGCGAGAAAACAGCAGTCTGGCACAATGCATACCACAGCAACTGAAACATCTGCACATTCCTTCTACTAAGACTTACAAAGTAGCATACACACACACACACACACACACACACACACACACACACACACACATACACACACACACACACACATACACACACACACACACAGAAAAATGCTATACACGCCAAACCCCATGCCATGTTATGAGTACCACCACCCCATCCTGCAGGCATTGGACAATTAGGAAACATGCCTATTAGCCTAATTAGTCTAAAAAGAGGGGAGTAGGAAAGAGCCTTGTGACGAACAGGGGGCCGTATTAAAGTCTCTGGTTTCATGGTCTGTTTGAGCAGCCTGAGTCTGGGTGCTAGCTAGCAGCATGAGCAAACGAGCGAGCGGGAGTGAGTGAGTGACTCGGACGGAAAAGGAAATTAGCCGTGGGCTTGTGTTCCATTGTGACGAAGGATTTGCCATAGACTACTGTATAGGCCCTCTGCAATATGGGCCCCAATCCAGACACTGGTCACTCAGGGGGATTAAGAGACCAGATGGAGTTGTGTTCCGACTGTCCTCCTCAACTGTGCAGTTCCCAGAGGGACTGGGCACTTCACCATGTCCTATAGAGTGCACTGGAAGTGGCCAAGAGATAGATAGGCTTTGGCTAAGGTGTCATTTAGATTTAGTTTAGCTGTTATGTCCAGGTAATCAGAGCACATACTGTACATCTAAGGCAGTTGATGGTATGGGCACCTTCATCATTGACTGGGCTTCCAAAAAAAAGGCTGCACAATTGTTATTAGTGATATCCAGATTTAGTGTATTGATTGGGGGTGTACTGAATACTGAATACATTCTATAAAATCTTGTCGTCCTCAGAGATTTCCAATTCATACATACACAGAGCCTAGATGATCTCCTAAGTAGGATGCCACAAGTGGTTTTAGAGGATATATACCATTTGGCTCTTGTCTACATACTCGTCTAAGGAATGTGGCGCCCGTATTGCGTTCATGGAGAGATGTGGCTCAAGCGCCTAGGTGAAGAAAATTCAGAAATATTTCCTCACACGGTATATACTACACTACTCACTGGAACACATGCCAGCCAGTTCATGTCAGGAGCCACTTCGCAGCTCACCTGGGGTCTCGTGCGCTAATCCCCTTGAGCTCTGACAATTCAGGCGCGCCACAAGGTCAACACCTCCACCTTTGCCATATCTGTCCTCGCGTCTCATTTTTTATTTACCCTCTGTCCTGTAACACCGCGTGTCGCTGATGACGGCCGAGCTTAACTCAAAACTCTCCTCCAGACAGCACGTGGGATGTCGCCTCCATTCATTAATACTGGCTAATGTAGTTTGGGCTTTCATTACTTAAGCAACGTCAGCACGGCGGAACGCGCCCTGTTTCGACACAAGCCTGCCTTAATTTCCATTATTATACGCAAACGCTTTAAAAAATGCGTATATAATTAAATAAATACCCAAGCGGTCTCTAGTTTCCACCCAGAGCTCAGAAGAGATTGAGTGTTGCGTTTCCAAACAGACGAACGTGATACGCGCGCTATCTGAGTAATGACAATACGGCCGCTCGTGTGTCATGAAAAATTAACAGAGGAACAAGTTAGGCGGTGAATATAAACCGCACCAAAGGCTGTAACTGTGTGTGTGGAGCTTTTTTCTTATTTCATTAGGCTATCACGCGTCTAAAAAAAGCCCATTTCATGCTCACGGACAAGCGCACTTGTGCCAGCAGTTGTCAATCTGTTTACGCCCTGTCCAGCAGCCGAGCCCCAGCCAGGCAGACATATAGCCAAGAATTATTAATCCGAGATTCTCGAGGTGGGTCGAGGTGCAAACAGCCATCATAAAAAAAATAATAAAGCAAACAAAATGAACAAAAACTATTAAGAAAAGCCTTAACAGTTTTCGTTGAACATAGTACTCAAAAATGTATGAATCCCAACAGGCCAAGACTGCATTTTGTAAGTTTCATAATACGCTTGAAATGGGATCGAGAGTTGCGTAAAATCAACCGAGAGTTTGCTATCCTTGGCCTTCAGGCCATTAATTATTCATCGGTTAACAAAGCGCAGCTGATCCCGATAGTGGGACTTGGTCTCGGTTCTGTCAAGAGGGCTCATTTACCATTATCAAGGTATTTTGCCTGCGTGTGCAAATAAATGCGGCCCATAAACTAGATGATATTGTTGCAACTTTCTTGAATCAATGGTTACAGAATATTTTATTGCAGAGTGAGTTTTGTAAAACAAACAAAAACTTGGTATGAAGTTATGTCTCGCAATAGTCTCTGGAAATGTGGTTTCAGTAGCTGTCCAACATATCCGCAGGATGGTCATGAACTTGAAAGGGTGTACCTAAAACGTGGCGTTTAAGTTCCTTTCAAACCTCTGCAGTAATAATTTCAGTTAAAGCGAGTTAGAAAACATCAAAACTTACCCTAAAGTTTGTGAAGAACCGACGCACAACTGAACTGCCACAGGACTATACGTTTCTTTTCTGCTTTTCCGTTTCCCTCACTGCCTTAACAGCTCCAAAACTTGCCTAACTAGTAGGGCAACAGAATCTCTTCCGTGATTTAGTTTTTTCTTTAACTTTTCCCCCTTCTGACAAGTCAAAGGGCGTGTACCTGGGAGAGAGAGGGAGAGAGAGAAGGAGAGAGAGAGCGCAAGAGAGAGAGAAGACAGGGAATAGAAGGGACGACAGTTGGGAACAGTTTTGGGGTGGGACTAGCCTTTTATGTGATAGCCTTACACATTACACACATATTTTCCTTCAATTACAGATATCTCTAGTGTTCGACTCGTTTACTTCATGCGTGCTTAGAATGCAGTTCCACGCCAATAATTTGGGTTTGAGGAAGAAAATAGGATTCCTGCTGGACAGAACTAGGCAGGAAGGGAGGGGAGAATGGAGGATAGGTTGATGTTAACCCTTCAGTTCCATCAGAACACTCTCATTGTCTTACTTTTACAATGCAGCTCTCTGACACAGCCTCACAAAATAGTGTTAGGAAAGAGAACTAAAACACCATGTGGTCTTTGCATCAAGGTTTGGCCCACAAATGTGTGGTTGCGTGTGCGTGCATGTGTGTGTGTGTGTGTGTGTGTGTGCAATGCATAGCACACCAATTAACATGTGCATTAGGCAGTGTGGATGTCCCTCAGGGCACCAGTCTCCATATTGCAACACTACAGTGAGCCAGCTCTCTATGTGTCAGTCAGTCTACACAGGGTAGTCATAGCACAGCCACACCTCTCCCCTATGTGTGGGCGTTTAACCAAGATTCAAGGTCCACAGGTCTGCTGGGCAGCATCAATGTTGAGCCACACCCAGCTAGGAGCCACAGCTGGCCAGCTAGAGTGGTTGCTGCCGGACTTAGCAGGAAAAAGACGGGGGCTTTCTTCGGAGGGTGTGACGTGTTACAATCCTTTAGCAAACACTAGCACAGGCGCCTCAACACGCCCAAGCCTTAATCAACAATGGCTGTTCGATTCGTAGAGCTACATTAGCGGTGCGAACAGGTTCCTAGGCCAAATAACAAATGTAAACACACACACACACACACTCAAACCTGCCCTCTACTGCTATAGGCTGGACCCCAGGTGAGTGGTTTTGTGGATAAGGAGGAGATAATGTGTGTGTAGTGTGCCTTACCTATGTACAGTCAGACAAGCAGGCAGCCTCAGTGCCATGGAGAATATGGTGAGTCAATGAGATTAAACAAACTGAAGGAGTTGATCCATGGAAGAATAAAAGATAGAATCTTTCTCTCTCTCTCTCTTTCACAAACACACACACACACACACACATACACACACAGACACACACACACCCTCACACTGTTGAATATCTCACATGCAAACTAGTTAAAAGATTTTTTCAACTTTTAAGATAATATCGGTATTTGAATTCAGCAATCAGTAGGATGCTCCAAAAGGGCCCAGGGCAATAGTCTGGCTGCAAATTGCCATCAGTTAACATTAGAAAGATTATTTTGACACATAATTATTTTTTCAAAAAAATGACTTTCTTCAAAAAAGAAAAAATAGTTATTCTGGTGAGTTTGAATTCCAACGGTCAAAATGACAACTTTGGTAGATCTAGTAGTTTTGAAATTCTTGGCAGTTTGTTAAGCAGGAAGATTTAGGATAATGCCTTCAAGGCAGTATAGCATGACATGCACGGCAGCCCATAAGGATCAGTCTTTACATCGTCTGTCTGTGGTGGAGTTAAGTTACACTATTACACTCTAATTACACTATTAAATCATGGAGAGAGGGATGGAGAGAGAGATGGAGAGAGAGAGAGCGAGAGAGACAGAGAGAGAGAGAGAGAGAGAAGCATTTGAGATGGGAAGGGCAAAGAGCAGGACTTTAGGGTGTATATTAAAAAAAACCCCAGAGATAACGCAAGGATTCACAACAATGGAGTATTTTATTTGCAGGTCACCTGCTCCAGAGAATGATTAGCTATGGCATTGTGTGCACAGCACAGCCAGTCCTGAGGTTGAACAGGAGCGATGCAACACACAGAGAGGCATTTTTTTGAAATCGAACACACATTGTTTTTCACGAGCCCGCGTTCATGCTGGTCTCCTACTAGCAGAGGCCACTGTGCTTGCTTGCCACGGAGCCAATCAGCTGCCAGAACTCCATGAAGGTCAGCTCTCCGTCATTGTTCTGGTCCAAAGAGCTCATGAGCTGGTCGATCACCCCAGGATCACTGGCATTCTGCAAGCAATCAACAGGACAGAGGGTTATTCATACTGAGTTAAGAGAGAGAGAGAGAGAGAGAGAGATAGAGAGAGAGATAGAGAGAAAGAGAGAGAGGGGGAGGGAGGGAGGGAGAGAGAGAGAGAGAGTGTGAGAGAGAGACAGAGTGAGAGAGACAGAGAGAGACAGAGAGAGAGAGTAATACAGCCATCTAGTGGTCACTTTGGTTTAAATCTAAGACTGAATGGAGTGCATGTCATTCAACTGAGGTCACCATGAATGACGAAGAAAGCAACCACCAGCAAAACATAGGCTGTGTCTAAAACCACATACTTCCGTCAGTGCACTGAGTGCTTACTTGCATATAGTGCCCACTTTTCCATGGTTAGTATTGTCCCAATATCTGCACTATATACTTAAACTAAGTATTTAGTTTGGGCTAGCATGCAGTAGCTTGAAAGGTTGTGGGTTCAATTCCCGGCTTCCAAGTTGCTCCGGGGACAATGTAGTCCCTTGTAATAGAAATGACATAAGTCACTTGCGATGTAAAGTGTCTGCTAAATGAATACATGTAATTGTAAACAGTTCAGGCTAATAAAGAGGGATTAGGGACCAGGCAGTAGGCCTATGTAATAGAAACGGGGGAATGAATAACAATGAAGGACAACTTGTGCACATGAACTAAAAAAAGGAAGACAAACAATGAACAACTCGATGGTGTTTTAAGCCCCCACCGTCGACTTCAAGGCAGTGCTGTGATCGTTGACTTCAAGGCATCTAACCCAAGTGCCTTCCATGCAGCGCTGCCTGGAAGACGATGTTGGGGGCTTAAAACACCAAACACCCAATGGACACTGCAGGGAAATGGACGGGCTGAAGAGAGAAGATAAAGCCTTTTACCTTGACTAGGGTGGGCAGCTGAGACACCACCAAGCTCTTGAACTCGTCTTTGCTAAGGGTGGTTGCTGACCCATCCTTTCCAGCGAAGGTCTTGAACTGGCAGACCAGGGTGTTGATGGCAGATTCCATGGTGATTGAAGTTAAGGCTTATCACCAAAACAAGAGAAAGATGTTTTACTTGTCTTTAAAACACACTTTGAAATGACACAATGACAAATAACAGATAGCTCACTGAATCATTTTCAGTCTTTAGAATGGACAAGATGAAATCAGATACCAGACACAGAAAAATGAGGAGAGATATGAGCGTTAAGAGAGAATGAGATCAAACGAGGTATTGGCTTTATAAACAGATGAAAGAATGACAGGGACAAATACTGTAAGTGTAAATGGAGATTTGAAGTGACACAAATGAAAAGCAGAGCTGGGGAATAAACCCAGGACAAGAGTCTGGAAAGGAAGAGACACAGAGGAGGTCACAGCGAGTCTTACCAGATGTACCTACAGGAGTGGAAGAGTGCAGCAGGTGAGTTGAGCAGCTTTGTGTCTTCTCAGCCTCTCTCCATGCCTTTTTATGCCATCACCTTGCTGAAATCAGCGGAAAAGATTACACACACATACACACACACACGCACATGACACGCACAAACACGCACACACACATGAATACACACACACACGCACAGACCCCCCCACACACACACACACACACGCACCCCACCACCCCTCCCTCATCTTCAGTTAGTGTCCTCTTATATCTCTGCACATATCTGAAGTTTTCCATCATACGCAAACATTAGACTACAAAACACAAGCCAGTCTAACCTGCTGCCTGATAACAGCTGAAGAACTTCACCCCTACACCAAGGATAACTGTCATTCGTGCCACCAACAGTGTCAACAGGGAAGCGTCTGTCATTCATGCCACCAACAGTGTCAACAGGGAAGCGTCTGTTTCAAGGGACCTTATGAAGAGCGCTTTTCCAAAAAGCTATAAATCCATTTTTGAACACATGGACAAGTCATGTTAATTGAACAAGTCATGTTAATTGAACAAGTCATGTTAATTGAATTGTCGGTAACACTTTATAATAACTACACACAATTCATCATTTATTAAGCCTTTGTTACTTATTAGTTAGTGGTTTGTTCATCATTAGTAATTTCTTGTTCATACATAATTTATCATCAGTAAAGCATTTGTTCACACAGTTATAAATAGTTTATTCATAGTAAATAAGCCTATATCTAAAATATGTTTATACATTATTGTTAATACTTAATAAATGATGCAATAATATGTTTTTGATTAAGTAATATTTCCATTATTTAACAGTTGTTACATACATATGCACTAATGATTAGTTAGGGTGAGGATACATATTTTATAAAACACTTCCTAATACTATAATTAATAATTAACTCAGGAGTTACAAGTGGTTAGTCAATGATATTTTGTGAGCTCATCTAAAGTGAGGACATTTTATGCCTTGCAACACATTTACAAATGAGTTATAAAGTTTACTCTTGCATTTATTCATTTAGCAGAAATTTTCACCCAAAATGTCAATGAAATTAAAGGGCAAGGCCACATTGGTGGATGCCGGGGCTTGAACCCCCAACTTAACCAGGCTCCCTATCCATTACACTACCTCTGCCCAGTGGTATTACAACAGTCAATTCAAAAATATAATATAGGTATGCATGTTTACTAAACCATTTTTAACTGTGTCTAAATATGATTTACAGATGATAATTAATGTAGGAATAATGCTTTACAAACGAAAAATACAGCATTTAATAATAGTTTACAGGTGTTTAATAAATGCTTAACAGTGTGTAGTAGAAGAAAACAGAAACTCTTGCATAGTTGTAGGGGTTTCTGTCTGGGCCAAGGTAGTGTAGTGGATAAGGAGCTGGCCCAGCATGCAGTAGCCTGAAAAGTTGGAGGTTCGATTCCCGGCTTTCACTGTTATGGCCTTCAATTTAATTGACATGTGTACGTCGCTTGTCTGCTAAATGAATGAATGTGAATGTAATCTTTACAACTCATTTGAAAATGTGTTGCAAAGCATAGAAAGTCCTCACTTTAGATAACCACTTGTAACTCCTGAGTTAATCATGAATTATAGTATTAGGAAGTGGTTTATAAAATATGTATCCTCACCCTAACTAATCATTAGTGCATGTGTATGTAACAACTGTTAAATAATGGAAATATTACTTCATCAACAAAATATTATTGCATAATTTATTAAGTATTAACAATAATTCATTAACATATTTTAGATATAGGCTTATTTACTATGAACAAACCATTTATAACTGTGTGTACAAATACTTTATTTATGAGAATTAACATAGGAACAATGCTTTACAAATGATGAACAAAGCATTCTGTAATAGTTTGCAACTGGTTTAAAATAAGAAAATGATGTCATTTATAAGTGGTTGTTTCATTACTTATTATGACCGCCGCGCAGCGGCGTCCAAATTTCCGTCAAGGATTCCCGGGACACTGTAAGACCGGGGTACACGAAACTTGTAACCCCACATGGAGAGCATGGAACCATCGTTTTTCGTTTTGATCTGTAGCCCCGCCGCTGGACTGGATCCCCCGAAAGGAGGGTATACAGTTTTCTGTGAATATCTCGAGAACCGTAGGGTTTAGGAAGACCATTTTTTTTGCATGTTGATCTCAAAGGGCCATGTCAACCCATTCCATAACCACTCATTTCATGTATAGCGCCACCTAGTTAAACACAAAAAAAAAAAAACGAGGTGTTGTAATTGCAGGTATCTGTGACCTAACATAGTCAACACTGCACAAAATTGGAAGTGTAGGATCCTTATGACACCCTCTGAATGCACGCCAAGTTTCGTGGAATTCCATTCATGGGGGGCCACACAATAAATTAATTTATTTTACTATACACCAACTGGCCTGTAGGTGGCCAGAGACAGTTTTCTGTGAATATCTCGAGAACTGTAGGGCCTAGGAGGTCCACCTTTTTTTTGTATGTTGGTCTTAAGGGGGCATGTCAACCTATCCCATTACCACTTATTTCATGTATAGCGCCACCTAGTTAAAAATTTAAAAGCAAAACATTAGGTGTTTTCATCACAATATCTCTGGCTGACATGGTCAAAACTGCACGAAATTGAAAGTGTAGGATCATTATGACACCCTCCGAATGCATGCTAAGTTTCGTGGACTTTCGAACATGGGGGGCCTTACAATAAAATAATTTATGTGTACATTTAGTGACCGTACACCAACAAGGATTCCCGGGACACTGAAAGACCGGGGTACACGAAACTTGGTGGGCATGTAACCCCACATGGATAGCATGGAACCATCGTCGACCCCCCGAAAGGAGGGAAGGGCAGACACAGTTTTCTGTGAATATCTTGAGAAGCGTAAGGCCTAGGATGACCAATTTTTTGCGTATGTTTGCCTCCAGCGGACATGTAAACCCATTCCATATGCACACATGTGCATAAACAGATACACATGCACACACATACATTCACAGTAATCCTACGTATGACACATACTCACACAGTAGACATATATACGCATGCATGCACATGCACACACACAGGCACATAAACAGGCAAACACACAAGCACATGCACATGCACGCACACACACCCACACACACATAAACATAAACATGTACACGCACACATGCACACAATTCAAGAATTTCTCAGAATTATGAACAGGCAAGATGGGGGTGGGGTTGTATAAAATGTATTTTACATGTGAAATCTATGAACTAATCATGTTTTGGTAGTTGTTGTCTAGCAGATACCAGTGCGAATTGAGTGTGCATAATGCAATTCAGTGAGACATGATATGCCTTTCAGCGTGACTTATTTTTGTGGAAAACATGTGCTGGACTGGGCGGCGGTCATATTTTGTACAGCTCTGCGGTACATCTAGTTAAGTATGAATCATGTACTTACAAACATATTTTTTGGATAGACTTATTTACAATGAACAAACCATTTATAAATGTGTGAACAAATGCCTAACCCTACTGATGATAAATTATGTATGAACAGGAAATTACTAATGATGAACAAACCATTAACTAATAAGTAACAAAGTCTTAATAAATGATGAATTGTGTGTAGTTATTATAAAGTGTTACCAAATTGTCTATTTCAGGTATATCAATAAAAGGGCAGTTGTGTTGTTTTGATTGAGTAAAGATAAATCAAATAGCAATAACCCTATTACAGTTGCACTGAAATTACTTGGAAAACAACATTTTTTTTTTTTTAATGAAAATGCATTAAATGGTGGAAATAAGAAAAGAGCTCTTCTTTTGGTCCTTTAAGATTGAATTTCAGGGTCTTATTACCAGATTTATGAGGACATTTCATTAGCCTATGTAAATACAAGGGAGATGATATAAATAAAGCATCAACTCACCACAAATAATTCAACTGGGAAAAAAGAACAGAAAAACAAAACCATTGTGAGTTTGAAGAGAGTGTATACAATAAATAATTACATTATAAATAAATACACAATTGTACATGGTGCTCACATTTTCACTTACACATTTTAAAATTCAGTGACAAAAAGAGTCATTCTGAGAAGATTTCAGTCTTATTATTTTTATATTCATAATAAGTGGACTATGTCCTTGTTTATTGCAGTTTAAATGATGGTTGGATAGAAGAGTTCAACTAAGAGGGCTGTTTCTCTATTGTGTCTGGTCTTCCACATATGACACAACAAGACTGTTGTAATGAGTGATCCTGTTTATGAGAAAATCTTTGTGTCCCATGTCATTAGAGACGAGGAGGAATATAAAGCCGCTGTAATCACGCATGGTGATGATTCAGTGTGGTCCATCCATGTACACTGGGATGACCAACGACATCTCTTGTCAATAGGAGGACACTTACTAGCTTCTCTGGTCAGTGCAGCTGCTGTATCTTTAAGTGAGACCATGCACCATCCTTCCCTTGGTGTTTACCATTGTTAATATTAAAGAGAGAGAAGTGCTACACACTATGGCTTCATATTGAAGCATTTATTTAGTGACAATGTTTCGGCTGGGGCCTTCATCAGATCTTGTACCATTGGTAGTACCATTGTTAAAATAAAACCTTGCTCCTGCTTTTTCCACCATTGGCTGACTTAATCTTTTATTCTCTCTCTCTTAAAACACACACACACACACACACACACACACACACACACACACACACACACACACACACACACACACACACACATTGGCTGACTTAATCTTCATGTGGAGTATAAAGCAGTTAACTTCTAATGCTGGTGTTCTCCAACAATGTAATAAGAGACCTAAAACAGACTTGTGTCTCATGCTTGCTCTCTCCTCCTTTTTCTCTCTCTCTAACACACACACACACACACACACACACACGCACACACACTTTTTCCAGTTTGTTTTCCAGCATTGTTCGGTGAGTGTTTATTAGAGGCTTGTGGTGCTGATGACGGGGCAACTCATGGTCCAGTTGTGCAGCGTTGTCAAGTTGTTGTGCATGGACACATTCCCTGTCAGGGAAATTTGATCAGATACGTCCACCACAACTAACTCAGCACAACTGTGTTGCAAATCATCACCTCATCAAGGAGGGTAAGAGTGTGCATTAAATACAGTTTGATGTAATTTAATTAGTACAGGAGTTGATGGACATCAATTAATGGTTATTAACTATAACCCTTCATATTCATTAAGGCTGGCAACAAAAAGGCTTTAGAGTACGTAAATATGTTCCCATTTTACTGACTAAATGAATGAAGACTGATTCAAATGCATGCAGTGACCAAGAGTTTGAATTACTGGCATATTTAGCTAAACCATAGCAATTCAGTAAAACCTCTGAAATGACACTATATTGATTTTGGAACAATGTACTACCCCGTTTAAAATCAGAGGAATTAGGAAGTGTGCATAATTGTGAAGCATAGTACATATTGCTCTGATGAAGTGCAGTGTGGTCGAATGTCGGCATGTTTGGTTTTGCCTTGGCCAAAAATAAACTGGTGATGACTCCAGTTCTATGAAGAGTTGTGTGTGCTACCACATTAACTTGTGTATTTAGTTTAGAATTGTACCTACAGTATGTGCTGATAAGATATAACTGATATGAATATGCTGTTAAGTACTTTAAATGTTTGTCTTTGTTTAAGTGCTTGTCACGTTAGGATTCATGAAATACATACATTTAAAACAGATATTTGTCCTTGACATGCAAGACTACAATGTCCAACAAGTTTGTGTTAGCACAGGGGTTCCCAAACTTTTCCACGACAAGGCCCCCCAAATACCACTAGGTTCTGGCCAAGGACCCCCTTGATGTGTTATTAAACCCATCGACAATACTACGGCAAATGTAAAAATACATTAAGCTAATCCTAATAATTATTTTAGCCACAAGCACTTCGCGATGGAGCATAAAAATGGCATTTGGGGCTTTCTGCTATATGAGAGCTATCGCTCTACTATTATTATTCCCAGTCATTATCATTGAAAATATAATGTTCAGATATGCGACAAATTATTATAATGGTATAACAACCCTTATAGTAATAGGTATATTTTTAAAATTTCAAATGTATTTATTTGTTGCTTTTATTTTTCCTTCCAACTTGCTGAGGCCCCACCGGGCACCCCCTCGCGACCCCGGCCCCCACTTTGAAAACCACTGTGTTAGCACACCGGTTCTTTTTCACAATGAGTACCACCTCAGAAAACAGTTGGCTCTCCAAGTACCACCATTAAAATGCAGTAGCATAGGCCAATTTATCTACATATTTTACATTGTGCATACTCTTTTGTCATTTTCTTTTCAAAAAGACAAACATTTGGCTTCAGTGATCCTATTTATATGATTTTTTTATTACAGCGGGGAAAAAAAGTATTGAACATGTCAGACACCAAACAGGACGAGGACCACAAAAGAGTCACGTTCAAAAGTTTATTTAAGGGTTGGGGGTTAAGGGGGTTTCAGGGGGGGGTACAGGAGTTCCAAGAGTCTGCGTGTGTGTGTGTTCCCCAGTAGCCTAACAGCTTGATGGCAGGAGCTGGATGATCCGGGAAGTCCTGGGGGAAACACACACACAACAGCAATTGAAACGAAGCAGCAGTACAGTCAAGGACTAGGCGGTATTCGTAGAAGAGGGACGGAAGGCAGGTCAAGATTACCAGGGCTGGAGAACACAGAAGTAGTCGAGCGGGTCCGGGATCACAGGCAAAGAGTCAGAGGCGTTTTCCAACACAGGCAGGTAACTGGTGCTGGTTGCAGACGATCTGACAAGTGTGGACTGAAAAGCAAGGCTTTATATACAGGGCATGATGAGTGGTGAATGCAGTGCAGCTGGTAGGTAAACGAGGGTGAGGCAGAGCAGAGCAGGAACAGGTGGAGGTCATCAGACTTCAATCAGCGCGTGTTACCAGGCAGAGAGAGAGCTCATGACAGAACACGTCAACATTTTTTTCAGTAAGTATACTTCCAGTGTGGCTATTCACATGAAATTTTCTCCAGACATTAGTATTAACTTAGATAATCCACACATATTAAACAATCCAAACATTAATGTCCATAAGTAGAGTTATGAGTAAAAAGAGTTTTGTGGAAAAGCCATTATTTGTAATGAGAGCTTCAACGCATTTCCTGTATGACTAAACTAATCAGTTGCAATATTCAGGTGTGATTTTGGCCCATTCTTTTAAGCAGATAGTATTGAAGATTCCAGGGGTCCGACTTGTAAATCCTGATCTTTAGGTAACTTCCAAAATTGTTCAATTGGTATTAAAGTCAGGGCCTTGATTTCCTTTCTCTGAAACCAATTGAGAGTTTCCTTTGCTGAATGCTTTAGATCATTGTCCTGCTGGAAGGTCTAGCCACGTCTCATACTCATCGTCCTGGTGGATGGCAAGATTCTCCCAGGAAAAATCGCTCTGTGAAATTGTGTGAAGTCTGCCAGTACTATGAGATGAAAAACAGCCCCACACCTTGATGCCTCCACCTCCAAACCTCACTGTTAGTATGGTATTTTTAGGGTGATGCACAGTGCCATTTCTCCTCCAAATATGGTGTGTAGTATGACATCCAAAAAGTTAACATTTTCTTTCGCCTGACCAGAATACATTCTTTCAGTATTTAATAGGCTTGTCCAAATGTTGTGTAGCAAACTTTCAACGAGTTTCGACATGTTTTTCTTCAGTAATAGTCATGTGGGGTGAGCGTGCATAGAGGCCATGGTGGTGGAGTGCATTGTATGATTTTCTCTGTAACAATTGAACCTGCTGCCTCCAAGTCTTTCTGGAGCTTTCTCCAAGTGGTCCTTGGCTCTTAGGCTACATTTCTGACTATCCTTCTGACTTCCTGGTCAGAAATCTTGTGAGGAGATCCTGTGCATGGCCAATTGATGATGCAGTGATGTTCCTTCCACTTGCAGATAATGGCTCCAATACAGCTTACTGGATGATTCTTAAGTTTTGAAATCCATCTGTAACCAGTTCCACTGATATGTTTTGCAACAATAATGTTGCAAAGGTCTTGGAAGAGCTCTTTGCTTTTACCTATTATGAAATGTTTCTTGTGTGACACCTTGGTAATGAAAAACCTTTTTATAGCTCATTAATATATACTAATCCATCTTATATAAATATATATATATATATATACCTGTTTAAGGAAGTTTTTTAACAAAAGAAGCCCAGTCTTGATTACAGTGACCTGAAAAACTATAGGCCTATTTCCAAATTACCTTTTGTTTCAAAGATCCTGGAAAAAGTTGTTCTCTCTCAGGTCACTTCTTATTTGAATGCTTTCAACATCCTAGATACATTTCAGTCAGGTTTTAGAAAACTTCATAGCACCAAATCTGTTCTACTTAAGGTGCAAAATGATATTCTTTGCTCAGTAGATAATGGTTCTTGTGCCCTCTTAGCACTTCTTGACCTTAGTGCTGCTTTTGATACCATTGACCATAGCATCCTGTTAAAACGTCTGGAGGATGAAGTTGGTCTGCAAGGGGTGGTGTTGAAATGGTTCACATCATATCTGAATGATAGAACATTCTCTGTAAGATTAGGTAATTGCTCTTCGTCCATTGCATCTATCAAATGTGGTGTCCCTCAGGGTTCCATTTTAGGCCCTCTGCTATTCTCCCTATATATGCTGCCTCTTGGCTCCACTGACTTAGAAACTGTAATCCATGCTTTTGTTACATCTAGGCTGGACTATTGTAACTCTCTGTATTTAGGTCTGAACCAATCTACCCTTGCTAGACTTCAATTAGTCCAAAATGCAGCAGCTAGGCTTCTTACTGGAACAAAGAAACATTTGCACATAAGTCCTGTGCTTCTCCTATCAGTCCCAAAGGCAACCCTTAAAACTAAAGGTGATAGAGCTTTTTCTGTTGCTGCCCCTAGACTCTGGAACAATCTCCCTAGAAATTAAGTCCTCTCCCACCATCAGTAGTTTTAAATCAAATTTAAAGACCCATCTTTTTTCTTTGGCCTATAATGTCCATTAATTTCTCCCCTTGTTTGGTTGTTTATTTTTATTTTATTTATTTAATCTTATTTCTATTTCTTTTCTGCATTATATTAACTGGCATCTAACTTTACTGTACATCTTTCTCTAGGCCTATAGTAGTAGTAGTAGTAGTAGTTTCAGTAACCATATGTTTATTTTTATCTACAATCATAATCTGTTTATTATTATTATTTTGTATTTTATTTTGTCATTTATGTCTTTATTTTTTGTTTTTATTACTGTTTATTTTATTTCTGAGCACCTTGGGTCAATAACATTGCGTTTAAGTGTGCTATATAAATAAATATGACTTGACTCGACTTATATTCATTTGCACAGATATGAGGGATAATTACTCTAACTGCGTATAGAGTCCAGCTCGTTCCTGGCCATTCCTTGCCTTTGTGCACTGCTTTTTCTTAGCGTGTTCAATACTTTTTCCCTGTGCCATTCCACTTTTTTGCTCATAACTCTACTTATGGACATTAATGTTTGGATTTTTTTTACCTAAGTTAATACTTTTTTACCTAAGTTAATACTAATGTCTGGTGAAAAATTCATGCAAATAGCCTCACTGGAAGTACCGGTATACTTACTGAAAAAAATGTTGACGTGTTCAATACTTATTTTCCCCGCTGTATATACATTTTGATATCATTTGAAGTGATTATTTCATCTTTATGAAAAAAAAACAAAAAACACCTCCAGAGTTCCGCTAGAGAGAGTCCCTTTACCACAATTTGAGTTAGCACATTTCTGAAAGAGATAGGGGGAGGTCTTTTTAAACACCTCATAGAAGGACACACACAACACCCAACCAATAACTCATTGTTAAATTTTATTCATATTAATAAATAAACAAACTGAGCAATGTCTTGCTTTGTAGCTGTCCATTGTTTTTCTGTATCAACCATATTTCCATTTCATTGACTTTAATGCAGATTGTGGTCAGGCTATCCAAAAAAAAAGGACTTTTCCCCGATATTTACAAAAATACTGACACATTCAACATCATGTGCAACCCTTCCATAAACATTCAACAAAATAATAGCAGAGTTCATTTTTATTTAAGTGTGTTTTCATTTTAAGCTTTATTGGGTTGACATTCCCACCCAATATGGCTAGACTATAAGAGCTAATACTTGGGCACACCCAGTTGCTGTGTCAATTCAGGCTTCTCAAATTCATTATGGCCTTTGTGTCACTATAAATATGTAAACAGTATTTTGTTTTTGTTTGTTATAACATCCATGTTGTCCCCTCCCTCACAAGGCACATTTACTGCTCAAGACAGAAATCTCACCATCACAAATTGTCCAAACAAAGTCCAGTAAACACATTGAATATGGAAATATGGCTACATATCCAAACATTCCTAAGTAAAAATGTAATGTAAGAGGCAAACTAGACAAAATATGACAAACTGCAACCCACAACAGAACTTTACCATCTCAAACAAAGTAATCCATCACAATGCTATGTAATGCTATGACAAGCAAAAGTACCGTCCTGTTTTACAAATTGTTGGTGGTGTACGTCTATATCAAAGCTTATAGACTTTTTTTTCTGTAGCAACAAGAAACCATTTTATAAGACAAGGGAAAAAAATGGCTTTCACTCAACTCTACAAATAAATTACGTTCATAGTGTTAACCTATCCTGGGGTGAAACTTACCCAAAGGCTAACCTGCACTATGCTCTTGAAGCAAATAAACAAATAAACAAACAGCAATGCAAACAGAAATCACCTTATGGGGAGTTTCACAGTCACTGGGATTATATTCACTGGTCCATATGATTTCTCTAGTCTCTATTCCATAGACAGACAGGCGAAAGCATGGTCAATCTCCCACTAGAAAACACTGAATCCTCATAGAGAAGACAGAGGCTGTGTTCCAATTTGCATACTTCCGCACTTACAATACCTAATTTGTAAGTACAGAAGTATGCTAATCGGAACACAGTCAGAGAGAATTTACCACTGGCTAGCCGTTTAAGACTAGCGCATTGCTTCCCTTTCACATTTAGATCTAGAGGCGGCTAAGCAGCTCCACCAAGCCCTGCTGTACACCCTAATAAACGGTCTCTGTTTCCTGCTAGGAATCTTCGGGCCAACAATCGGCTTTTTTTGACAGACGAGGGTTAACATTCATCTTCTTGAGTGGCCTGGTGCCCACTCGGCACAGAATCACACACACGCAAACTCCTCACTACTGTGGATGAGACAAGAAGGGGTGGGGACTCTGAAGAGACAGTACGCAAAGGGAGGTAGGTAATGACTGTGAACCCCACAAACAGGTACAACTTTAAGAAGGTATTTAAAGACTTCCGAGAAACAATCTGTGCGTACAAGATGCACACATCTACGTCTGTATGTAGGCTTCAGGTTGAAGAATCACTGCAACCGTTTTTTTTTTTTTTTTTCCATTTCTTTTTTCTATCCTTTTTTTTTATCCATTTCTTTTTTCTATCCTTTTTTTTTTTATCCATTTCTTTTTTCTATCCTTTTTTTCCATCGCCTCCTTCTTCTTCCCATGTCCGAAGGGGGGTGTAAGGAGGGCAGGCCTAAGCGGCAGTGGCCGAAAACTTCCACAACGCCTCCCTCTCAAACTCCTCCATCTCCTCCTCGAGCGAGTCGTCCAGCACGTCGGCCAGGTCCTCCAAGATGTCCGCCACGTCCTCGGCGAAGTCGCTGAAGAGCAGGCGCTCGTGGTCGAAGACGCCGCCGTCGGGGGAGAAGAAGCCGGCGGTCAGCTCCAGGAGCGCCTCCTTGCTCTCGCCGGTGGACGCCGGCAGCTTGCTCAGGTAGCTCTCCAGCAGGGCCTGGAACTCCGAGAGCTCCACGGCGACCAGCCCCTCGGCCTCGGCGCAGCCGGCCGCCCCCGAGCACGCGCGGACCGGCCCAGGGGTTCCGCCGGAGCTTCTGCTCCTGGTGCTTCCAGAAGTCGTCGCCTGCCGTGCTTGTGGTCACTGGGTTTCTCGTGGCTGCGGTCTTCCTGGTGGTGGCGGTCGTGGTGGTGGTGGTGGGCGGAGTGCTTCTTGAAGGACTTGGCCTCCCACGGCCGCTCGCTCTTCCTCTTCTCGCGCTCCTCCCTGCGCTCGTGCTTCCGGCCGTCCCAGTCCTCGTGGTACTTCCTCCAGGCGTCCTGCTTGGACTCCATCTTTCCGTTCTTCCGCTCCTTCTCTCCTCCTCTCCACTTCTCAGGCTCCTCATGGTGCTTCTGTTTCCCATGATCCTTCTTTCCTTCCCGTTTACCACCGTCTTCTTTTCTGCCATTCTTCTTGCTCTCCCATTGGCTCTTGTGCTTATCACTCTTGTCTTCCCGTTGCTCGTCTCTCTCCTTCTTGCCACCCCATTGGTTCCCTTGCTCCTTCTTCCCCACCCACTTCCTGTTCTGGTCCTTTTTGGCGTCGGTCTCCGTCCGCTGCTGCTGATTCCTCTTCCAGTCGTGCCTCTTGTCCAGACGCTCGGCCTGTTCGCTCAGCCTCTTCTGCATCTCCACCAGCCCCTCCCGCACGCCCTTCTTCCTCCCCACCGACCTCTTCATCCCCTCCAGACGCTTGCGGCTGTCCTCCAACAGGCTCTTCTGCCTCTGGAGCTCTGCCTTCAACCCATCCTCACCTCCTTCCTCCTGCTCCACCCCCTCCACCTGCACTGGAACTTCAGGGATTTGATTGGCTGTCTCGGGCTGGTCGGTTGGCGGCGCGACTGTGTCTGTAGGCTCGGTTTCTGATTCCCGAACTAAATCAAAGAGAAAATAAGAAACATATATGTACGGTATAGTACAAGTGATTGAGGTATAGAAATAATCAGATATCGCAGTTCTTTTCAGCACAACAACTTACACTTATTCATTTGGCTGACGCTTTTATACAAACTTCCATTTCAGTGCGACTTACAAATATTACAAGGGCCTTTCTCACCAGAGCACTCTGGGGTTACAGTAAGTGCTTTGCTCAAGGGCACAACCGTGGCAGCCGGGAATTAAACCCACATCTTTCTTTCTGCCCCTTGGCCACTACTCTACCACCGCCCACAACCATCACAACTAGGTGATAGTCCTGTGTTCAGTGACTGCCCCGTACCGGTTAGCTGGGACAGTTCTGCCACTCGGACTCGGAGGCTCTCCAGCTCTTCTCTCAGGCCAGGCATAGCCGCGAGCTCCTCCTTCAGCTTGACGTTCTCTTTCTGCAGGGGTCCGCCCCCTTCCTCGCCCGGTTGAGCAGCGGCGCGTAGAGCCTGGTCCAGCGCCTCCTTCTGGGACTAGGAGAGAGAATACAGCGTGAGACTTCATTTGCTTCCTCATATCATATCCCATTAAGAATAGGCAACACTTCACTTGACAGTATCGACATAAGAGTGATATGACACTGTCACATGACACATGAACCCTAACCCTTGGGTTCACCTAATCCTAATCCTAACCCTAACTTGTCAGGCAAAAACAGAATGACACTTAATGACAGAGGCGTTATGCATGCCATAAACGTTTATGACTTGTTTATGACACGTTCATGACAGTGTCATGTCACTCTTATGTCGATACTGTCAAGTAAAGTGAACCCTAAGAATAAGAGAGATGGACAAGAGATGGACTAGCCTATTAGCTTTTTTTTGTAGCATTTTTTTGGGCTTTATTAATAGGAAAGTGAAGAAACGGGATCAGGAAATGACCCGGGTTGGACTAGAACCCAGGACCCCGTGGGCACTTGGACCCAGATGTAGTGCGGGCACTGTAGCCAGTTACGCCACAGCATCCGCAAGAGATAGACTGTTCTTTGATCAAAAGGCGCACTTTGATAAACAGGGATGAATAGGCTTACCTGGGCCAATACATTATATGTAAATATTTTATACATATCTTTTTTTCTGTGTAAACCTCTTAAATAGAAATACTTATGAAATAATAAGTTCGGTTTTGCCGGAGGATGACAGAAACAAAACATTTTTTTTTTTTTTAAACTTTAAAAACTATTAGGCCATTAAAGTAACTGATACACAACACATTACGGTGTCCAAGTTTATGACAAAGCCAAAACACACTATGCATAGCATGTGAACAAGCACTAGAGGACTACACTTGAGTACTCTATTTGCAGACATTACTATTTAAAGCCTCTTACACTCAAATGAATGTAAACATTGTGTTAGTACACGCAAGGCCAGCGGAAATTGATACCCTTACTGACACTGCTGTCATCGAGTTGTGCAGCTAAACTATATTTAATATCCTGCTTATGGGAGGAGGAGGAGGAGGAGGAGGAAGGAAAGCTTCACATGAGAAAGAAGCGGCTCAAAAATTGAACGGGAGAAGAAGGGAAAACAAAATGGCTGACTGACCTGGAGCTGAGATTCCAGCATGGCAATCTGTTGGTTTTCTTGAGCAAGTCTTTCCAAGAGTTCCTGGAATCAAATCAAGAGTTAGACACACAACCAGAACCAGACACAGAACAGGATCAGAACTTTTGGTGCAGCTTCTAACATGTGGTTATTTCACAATGTGCTCGTATGAAATTAGAACATGTTGTTATTTCACAACGTGCTAACAATTAAATTAGATTTACTGTTTAGAAAATTGTACTAGTGTTAGTTATGTATTCAGATACTGTTCAGACACACACTATCGATCATTAACTTGCTTGCTTTGCTTGCTGATATAAAGTGCATTGCCAGGAACATCAATTACAAGACCCACTGAGATACAAGTGAAGGAAGGTGTTGTGCCTTGCCAACATAGTGGAAATCGAGGAAGAATGCTGACCTGTTCAGTCATTTCTGAGCCATCAAAGCCATCATCTGTCAAGAGATACAACAAGTGTTGTCAGCATTCAAAAAGACCAAATGACCAGACCGTCATAATGTAGAATGTAGATGATGTCTCTGTCATGTGTTTTTCAGTTTTGCAGCCATTAAACAGCTTCAATATGTTTAAATAAATACATAACATCCAAGATAGTTATGTA
Organism: Alosa alosa; assembly: GCF_017589495.1. Lineage (NCBI taxonomy): Eukaryota > Metazoa > Chordata > Actinopteri > Clupeiformes > Clupeidae > Alosa > Alosa alosa. Next base: position 7,772,098 of record NC_063208.1, read on the forward strand.
AGTGCATTTCTCATCTATTATCCAAAAAAAGAGGCCAGTAATGCAAGTAATTCTGTGCATTTTGAAGTGACTGTGTGGAAGAAATGTCAAGGCTACTACACACTTAAGCTGCCACTCATGAAATCCATTCAAGAACATTTCACTAAGGCCTAGAAAACACCACACAACTAGTGCCATACAGCCTCATGCATTGGAACCCACAGCGAATGCATGGTGAGTGCTCCAAGTCCTCAGAATCCATGCCAGCAAAAAAAGACAGCTATCTAACCTTTGGCATATGCATTGAATGTATATACGACGTCCTGGCTGAGACTCGTATGTCTGTATCAACAAGTCAGGCTCAGTCAGTGGTCAGCACAGTACTGGCTAATCTACCTCAGGTTTGGACTCTCTAAAACCTTACTAGCAATACAGCATCTGACAGAAAGCCAAACCCAAGGTCATTAAGAGGTTTAGGAGTACGGTAACAAATATGTGATAGAATGTTTGCAATCCGAGACTTCCGTATTATGATGCAACAATTACCCTCAGAGATTTTCCCCATAGACTGTATAAAAGAACACTGAAACTATAAATCGTTTGCGTAGAATTCTAGAAGGAACCAAGAAAATAATTCACTCCTCAACAGATTAAGAGGTTTAGGTGGGAGGGCACCAAAGCAGAATAACCAGACAACGTGCGTGCAAGCTGGCTGCCAATGCCATTAAGCGACACAGTGGGGCATAAACCTTTATCCCTACGGCCTCCCTCACTCACTCACTCACTCACTCCTGTCCCATACCTACTGCACCACTCTCCTCGGCCACCAACACACCTGTAAACAGAGAACACCTAAGCCCAAGATGGACGACCCCTGAAGACACGTTCATGCATTGCACAGTGTGCAAGGTGGTGTAATTCCAAACCACGCTATTTAAAGCCGATAATTAGATCGTGGCTTGATCATTAACGTCAAGGGTTACGAACTGAATGTGCCCAGCTACATTTCCTGTCTGGAATCCAGTCTTAAATAACCTGAATCACACTTCATTAGCGGTACTGCATAGTAAGGATTTAAAGATCATTCATTAGCAGATGACTGTAAAATAGACCTAATGGGCCTACACTGCCTACAGGCCAGACATGTGCCCAAGGGTCCAAATGATATTTAGGTTGTACCCTGGAACCAAACTGGTGTCCAAAACGAAGCGAAGAGCAACAGTGGCTCTTCATGACCCATGTTTTGGAGCATACTTGTACTGGTATCCTAATTGTTTTGCAGTTACGACCAATGGTGTATTCTCTTCCCTCAGCATTTAAATAGACATGGCAAACAGTGACCAGTACAGGTATAAGTACTTGATGACAAACATTATTACGGCTGATTTACTGTAAAGATGACTGGAAATCCTTGCAAAGTAGCAACATTAATTCTGCCGACACATTTGAATGATTTTGTGCTTACATTCCATTTCCATGGTAACTCTCTGTCCAACTCCCAACACGTTTATGGAGAACTACCTCCTGAAATTGTTGGTGACCGGTCGCAAACATTCACGGAAAACTCAGAAAACTGTTTGTCTATGTTTGCGAATTTGAATGCACCTAAGGTCCCACCACGGACTCCTCTCTCCTAAGACAGACCTGAAAAGAAGAGGGAGCCCAGGCACAGGAGGACCAGGGCGCCCACGATCAGCTTGTTGAGGGCGAAGCCGTGCTTCTCCTCTCGCCTCTCGGCCAGCTGGAACTCCTCTTCCTCCTCGTCTTCGTCCTCCGAGCTTCGGCCCAGCGCGGGCTCGGACGGTGACACGTGCCTCTGGCGCAGGCCGTCTCCCTCAGCCCCTGGCTCAGGCCGGACCACCTCCTCAATGGGCACTAGGAGGGAGAGAAGGAGAGACAATGAAAAGAAGAGAGAAGGAGAGAGAGAAGTCAACAGTTAGGAAATTATAATGTAATATCAAAGCACATAGGACTACAAAACAATAGTGAATCTACTTAACTTATGACAACATACTTCCATGTATCTATAAGTAAATGTATGATTATATTGTATATTTTTTGTTGTTGTTTATTTTGCTTTTGTTAGTTGCTTGTTTTGTCTTATTTTCTTTTAGAAGTGTAAAGTGTAATGAAACCATGTTGCACTGCACTATAAATAAATTAAATAGTTGATACCTTGTAATAACTATGATGCACTACCCTATGATAACATATGAAGTACACTGTAAATACACAGTACAGAAACAAAGACTCTCTCTCTCTCTCCACACACACCAGTGTAATCCTCTCATTACCTGCTTCCACTGGCTCCACATTCTGCTGCTCCATCACGTCAGCATCCTCCTCCGAGGGCGGCTCCTCTCCGTACTCCTCCTCCTCCTCCTCCTCCTCTTCCTCCTCCTCCTGTGGCTGTGCGGAGGCAGACCTGGCGGTCTCTGGCTCCAGGCCAACAGGACCAAGGCCTCCCTCCGCCGGACTGGCCTCAGGTGTGGGGGTGAAACTGGAGAGGGGATGACCCTGCATGGACAGAGTCAGGTCCTCAACTCTCTCAGGAGCAGGGGTCTCCACTGGGGCAGGGGCAGGACGAGGAGCCTCTGGGGCAGAGTGGAAATCAAGGGTCACCTCTGCAGCCACGGCCTCTGGAGTGGGGCTTCTCTCAGTTTGTGGTTCAGTGACAGGGCTTTCCCGGGTAAGGAGGACCTCAGGGGCAGGGGCAATTGGGGCAGGTGGGGCATCTGGGGGGGAGATGTCAGGAGTGGGGCTACTTCCAGGAGGCACCTCGGGGACAGAGCTCTCTGGGACCCGAGATTCAAGAGTGGCGGCCTCCGCAGCGACAGCTTCCTGGACAGCAGGGCTTTCTTCTGGAAGACCTTCGGGGGAGGGGCTGTGTTGAGAGAGGGGTTCAGGGGCGGGGCTTTTTCCCCACGACAGGACTTCAGGGGTGTGGCTCTCCGGGACGAGGAGTTCCTCCGCGGGGATCTCGTGGCCGTAACCGACGTCGGTAAACACGTCAGAGGCGCGCGGAGCGAAGGCGGGCTCCTCGGAGAAGAGCAAGGCTGCTTCCGAGGAGATGGCGAAAGGGGTGGAGCCCAACAGGTCACTGTCGGGCGGCGAGCTGATAACGGTGTCGTGGATGATGGGAGCGTGGATGTCTGGGTCAAACTCGCCTTCCTCGAAGCCCGAGAAGGAGGGGCCTACGAAGGTCGCCGCCTCACACACCTCTGGGGAAGTTTCCTGGCATACCGGCTGCACACACCAAACAACACAAATCACACAACCATTTATACAACTCCATTTAGGAAACCACTGAATCCAACTGCTACCCCATTATAGGATGGAGTCAGCGATGGAAGTGACGTGTGTTAATGTTTATATTTCAAATTATTAGCAGACACTTTTGTCCACTGCATGCAACTGCTACCCCATTAATGTGCAATGTGGAACAAAAAAAAAACTGCAAGACTCTGGAAACTACTTGACTAGCCAATGCTCCTTTGACATTAGCAAATATGAGTGTGAGGATGTGAGGTGAAGCAGTGAACCTGGCAGCCTGCAGTACTGAAGAGACACTGGAAATGCTCACCCATGGGGCAACTAATCACAGTATCAGTTCATATGATCAAGACACGTTGATTTAAAGGTGCAGTCAGTGATCATACGCATTTCAAGCCCATATTTGTTCTGTCACATGGGGCAATCATCTCTTCACGACCCACTAGCTGCTCATTCTGTGAGTACACTGTAAAAAACCTGGTCTCTGTGGGCAGCCCAGGCTCCAAAAACTGGGAACAAACAAAGTGTGGGCAGCCTGTCCCCCCAAACAAAAACGAAACCCTGTGTGGAGTTTCTCAGGCAATAGTGAAGACAGGTGTGAGCTACCTCCCTGGTATGTTTCGTTTGGTCCTTGGTTAAAATATAATATATGTTGTTTTGGAAAAACGAACTGCTAATAATTTTAACTATGAAAATAAATATAAACAAACATGACTTCCTGCGCTAGCGCTGACCTCACCTTTAAGTTCTGCAGGTAAAAAAAAAATATATCAGTGGGAATGTGCCTGAATGACATTGGTCAGTAACGCTGCGTGGCAATATCGCTGTGCACAGTCACCTTCAAAAACGTACCTGTTGGCCCTCCTCTGACAACACTGGTTCGACTGGAGGATCAAGCCCACTCACGTCACGGTCCAGAGGAACACCTGCTAAAACACAAGCCTTGGTACATAAAAAAAAAAACTACAAATACAAGTACATTAAAAAACTACAATTCCTACTGTCAAGTGCACACAAAGAACACACTGTTAATCCACTTTGTAGTCTGGCGGAAGGAGCGTTTCATGCTATTCTTGGATTTAGGCACGGAGTTTGTTTGCTCTACTCACAGGATTATGGTCTTGTGCCTCAAACAAATGAGAGATCTGAATAATCCTTAAACATTTTAGACAATGGGCCTACAACACAGATCCCAGAAGCCCTAGAATACTATCCCTTTCAACCCTTTAATCGTCTAATGTTCTTTTTTTTTTTTTTTTTTTTAAATGCCACGAGTTCAGACAGAAGTTAAGTACCAGCTTCGGCTAGGGTTAGTGAGCAGACTTAGAACAGAGAAACATACACAAGTAAAAATGCAATAGACATAAAAATTAAAAAAAAGATAAAATGGAAACCATGGGAAGCGGTCCATGGTATTTGTGAGCCAACAATGGGCGTCGCAATGACACTTCAGTATTCAGGAATTCTACCTGTTCCTTCCTCTGGAAGCCCTGGAACTCCACAGAGACTTCCGGTGCCGTCGTCAGGCCCTACTGTTTCAACAGCAGCCTCCTACAAAAAGATAATTCATTATTTAAAAATGTCCACTTTTTCAAACCCCTCCAAAACAGTCAATGTTGGAATTTAGAGAACTCATAATCTATCAGAAGAGCTTTGATAAAAACTAAATTTAGATATTAAAATTATACTATAAAAGTGACAAATCTGCATGATGAGACAACCTTGTCCATATCATAAAGTCCACAAGTTCATCACATTAATAAATACATTAGACTAATGTTTTGATGAGCCAACACCAATGACTGCCAACCCCAATGTCAACACCACTGGTTAAAAATAATGTTAGTACATTTGACACTACATTGCCTAAACCATTGCAAACTTGTCAATTATAACATCAGGCAGCTAATATGGCAGATGTCCTTGCCTCTGGGGAAAGGATGGTCCAGCTATTTGTAGAGGACCCACTACTGCCGGTGCTGTGGTCGGACATCGCCCCCTCGTGGAAAAGGACAACACCTGCAAACACAATGATTTCATCTGTCGAGGTGACTCATCTCACCTGTGTGGGGATCTTGACACCAGACACTTATAAATTAGCATGACTTGCACAGAGTCGCACGCCTATATGGTTAAAATATCACTCATCATTGATTTGCAGGCGTCGGTTCTCTGATAACACAGCTGGTTGACTAGCTAGCACAGGGTGAAGTCGTACGGAAACGTTACAGTGGTTAAACGTGATTTCATCATACGAAAAAAAAAAAAAACATGATAATAACATTTTAACATGTTTCACATGGCTACTACTGTGCTCGTATTCAGTGCTGTGAAACCCAGTCGTCTACAGACTGATAATGTTATCTTATCTACAACTATGACATTAACTTAATGTTACATAACATAGACATAGGAACAGTAGTTGTGTGCTGTCTGTCTGTCAGTGCTAAAGACGGGAGAATTTCTATCTGTAACGTCCGTACCTTTGGAACATAACGTTAAACATAAGCAACTGACGACCCCAAAAACGTGACCAAAAATGGTCAAACGGCTTGAGGGAGAAAGTTACCCACGCTTACGACTTAATGACTATGGGTTGACAACACAAAACTGCGCCATCCCATACCCTTAACTAACGTTATTGTTATCATCCTGGAAATGAAGCTTGGTAATGCACGCCAACAGTTAGCTATTAGCTAAGCTTGCTAACACACAATTTCAACAAATGTCTCGCGAAACTAATCTACTTACGCTAACTATATCTAGCATGTTTACATTTCATTTATCTCTAGGACTACCAGGCTTTATTGTTAGCACGTATTAGCCAGCTAGCTAGCTTTCCAATAGAATTAGATGTAATGTTAGCTTTAGCTGTGCGTGTCCACGGACAATCACAGGACTTAACAACAGTGACAACAACTAAGCTGAACAAGTGTGAAGTTTAACAAACGTCGTCTTACTTACCCTATAACAAAAACTGTCCCTCAGTTTTAAAAGACTAAAAATATGTCTTCTGTCCACTGTTCGTATGGATCTCCTTTCACGAACTTCGGAACTTTGGGAATTCCAGACTGCGTTGATCTTACGTTGTCCTTTCTATTCCAATGGGATATCAGTGGAGTGCAGACGTAACGACTCTCAGACAGTTGGCAGCCAATTGAAATTTTGTGTCTGCGAAACGGAGCATTTTCTTGGATGAGTGACAGTGACAGGTGACAGTGGACGTCTTTACATTGACTAGGGAGAAACTAAAAGCTGAGGAAGACTTACAAGGCGTATTTATATACAGCGAGAGAGAGGGAGCTCTACCCAGCAGTGGACCGACACGTCTCTACTGCTATTTCTGAGGGGGATTCCCTAAGGAGAAATCCCTCGTGCCCACTGGCAAATAGCCCTAACATTGCACCATCAGTGCCTATTCTTAAATTCTGCGAGCCCCACCAACCAGAGCATGACACGACAGGAGATGACTGAGATGTTGGGCAGACTTTGTAGCCAGCATCACACAGACACGTCGCCTACTTGGTGATTATGTCATGTCCTTGGCCTAATGTGAAAATGAATGTCTCTGTTAGGCCTATAGGCCTAGTCAGTGGCTCATGTTTTGTGTCTATGACAATTGTAGGGATGGTGATTGGTCAATCTGTAGGCTACTTTCTTGTATATAGAGGAGCATCTTTCTCTTCAGTTGGAAAATCAGGGTGTTTATTGACATTTAACAACATCAAATCTCACTCACACTAAGGGCCTACACTCACATACTCAACTAGCCTACATCACTTACAGAACAAGGAACGCCACAGGACTCCAAGAGGTAAGAGGAAAGTAAATCTGCTCACCTCCTGAATGCAATTAAGTGGGAGTAACCCAGCAATCTTTGTAGGCAAGCATTAGTGACTTGAATAGACCAATTTCACAGTGTCCAGGTGTCCGGCCTCATTGATGTTAATGATACCTTAATTGGCAGGGTAACATGTCTTCCTGTTTCTGTCTTTCCTGTGGACTTTTCTTTTGCTGTCTATGGGACAGTGCTCTTCCATAGGAAGTTGATTTACACAGCGGCCCCATCTTGTGAAATGGGCTAATTAGATGTAGGCCTATTGGCAGCTAAGGGTAGCTCCATGCTCAATGAACAGCAGGGTAACATGTGGCCTTTTTGATTGATTGAAAACCAGACTCCCTGCCACATGCATTCTGGGCCATCTGCAGCTGTGTCACTGCACACAGGCTCCTTAGAAATGCATTACAGTAGCCGAGTCAAGGTGAGAGATAATGGTCTGTACCAAGAGCTGGATGGCGTGTTGGGTTAGGTACAGCCTGATTTTTCGACATGATTGAGCAACAGATGCAATCTTATCAGACAAGGTCAGCTGGCCATCAGTCATGACACAGTTGTCATGTAACCTTGGTAGAAGCAAGAGATAAGGCTTTCATTGATGAAAATGTGGGTAATTCCAATTATTCTGAAGTCTGGTGTATTTAGGCCTCATTATGGATAAAAAGACAGACCAGAAGGTGTTGGGTAATTTGCTTTCAGATTGAGTTTTATTCTCTCCCATTTTCTAAACGTTGCAACTTTCTAGATGTGGCAAGTGTCACAGCCATCATTTCTGTGGTTTGAGAATAACCTGAGCCTTCGTGCTGCCCTGTTACCTAGCAACTCAACAGATAATTCCCCCACTTTCTTTATTTTTGGCAGAGGCTCTTAGAACCTTATTTTTATATGAATGTATTGAAACATATGACATTATGCCATCTCTTTAGGGTGCTGTCTTTTTTGGACAGTTCTACGAAAGGTTATACTGCTTTGTGAATTACCCCAGTCAAAGTATTTACAAAAATAAAGTAGGCCAACTTTGATTTTCTGTAACCCTTACTATTTACCTTTACTTATCCTTTTTAATAAGCATCAAGATGATCCGTGTAATTTTGGTCTTACTAACCTTAATTACCCTCAATTAAAAAATAATAATAAAAAAAAAATCGCAACTATTTTTGCAATTTTCACTTCCTCTTGCAATTTCTTCGCAACAAACAGCTAAAAACACAGCAACTTCCATTGCAATTTTTTAGAAAAGTTGTCGCAAAATCAGGCATTTTAGATCGCAACAATCTCAAAAAATTCTCGCGAAATCCTGGAGGGACTGCTTTACGAATCAAAACCAAACTTGGTATATGGACTCGGGACCCGATCCTGAGGACGCACAATACATTTGGTGTACTTTGACCACTAGGGGCGCTGTAATTAGGAAGACTTTCTCGTATTGACACCAAACTTGGTACGTTGATTCGTGAACACATCCTAAGGACCCACAATACATTTGGTGACGTTTGACCACTAGGGGCGGTATGATTAGCACTTTCACCTATCACAACCAAACTTGGTATGTGGACTTGGGATTACATCCTGAGGATGCACAATTAATTTGGTATGCTTTGCCCACTAGGGGCACTATATTTATTAACACTTTCACCGATTGAAACTAAACTTGGTATGTGGAGTCATGACCCCATATTAAGACTGCACAATTATTTTGGTGACCTTTGACCACTAGGGGTGCTATAATTATCAACACTTTCACCGATTTAAACCAAACTTGGTATGTGGACTTAGGAGTACATCTTGAGGACACACAATAAATTCGGTGACCTTCGAATCCAGTCCAGTTCAATCCAATCAAGTCCAATCCAATCCAATCTAACACAACACAGTCAAGCCCAGTCCAGTCCAATCCAATCCCAACTCCTGCTCAACTGCTTAAATGCTTGGCCCCCTCATTGCTGCTTGCAGCTATATTTTGCACTCTTTTTGCTTTTGTGGCACCTTTAAGGAAATTAGTTTGTAGAATTAATTTTCTATATGGTTTCACTAAAGACGCGCCATGTGTCTCATGTGTCTTGAAATCAAAAGCACCGCAGTAAGAATATGTCATGATCACTAGGCCCTGGATCTAGAGGGCTGGTTGAGGGTTGCTGGGAGATGAGTTATGGACTGATAGAGTGTGGTTGGGTCACCTGAGAGGATGTACACATCAGACCCAAAACATCTGATGCGATTGCGATGTGTCACAGCACATGAGCAAGAACTAGAAATATTGGGTGACTATATAATGTCTTGACTAAGGGGGTTGAATAAATTTGCAAGACACTGTAGGCCTATTTTTAAATGCAGTATAGTACAATACATAAATTAAATACACATTATTTCAGACAGTGTGTTGTGCAGTCAAAAGTCAAACCAACTACTGAACACTCAAGAGAAACCACGGTTTGGGATAAATGTGTGGTTTCCTGTTTCCTGCGTGCTTTTTAAATGTGTATCACATCCTCTCACATCACTATCTTTCTCACAGTGTCTGTTGACTCTTTTCACCTGATCTCACTTCTGTAGTGAAATAGGTTGGATAGTCCGGAACCTTCTCTAAATTTCTGTGGCAGGCCTGGCTATAATTCCTCATACTCATGTGAATAAGAGGCTACGCGAATGTGGGAAATATGGGAAATCACGCTGATAAAGACAACTGCAAACCTGTGTATGAAGTAATGCAGACTCAGGTCAGAAGTACAAGTTCCATCAAAGGAGGGAGAAGGTATGGTGAGCATTTCCGTAAAAATTACTGCTACTACTACTACTTTTACTACTACTACCACCACCACTAATAATAGTAATAATATAATGTCTGAGTGTAGGATTCCTATCTATAATATTATTATTATTATTATTATATTATATTAATATAATAAAAATAATTCTCTATTGATATTCCTGTTACTCTATATAGATATAGAAGATTAGGAGTTACTCTCTTCTAATTGCTTTAAATCATTTCAGTTTCTTCTTTAGGCTGTTGATTAGAAAGACTTAATGTTGCTTTTTCTATTTTCAGTTGGTGTGGCTATGCCAAACAAATAGGCAGTATATAATCTTTTACCTTCAATTACAAACATCGCGACTGACATGAAGCCATAAGGTTTTTTGGTCACTAGGCCTAATCTAATAATAATAATAATAATAATAATAATACATTTTATTTAAAGCGCCTTTCATGTTATACCCAAGGACACTGTACACAATAAGACAAGAGTTACATAGACATAAGAGCAACATAAAAGCATCATACAGGGACAGTACTAGACAAGAGTAGCAGACATGAAAGCAGCATAAAAGCAATATACTGGGACAATACATTTAGATTGTACACTTACAATACACTATACATTCAACAGGGGACAAACATTGACAACAAAAATAGAATAAAAAATAAAATAAAACAACAATAGATAGACAGGGGAGCGAGTGGGGTGGAGGAGGGGTGGTTATGAGTAGGAAGGAAAAGCTAGAGTGAAAAGGTGCTTTTAGCATGCATTTAAAGGTGGACAGTGAAGTGATTTGACGTAGTGCAAGTGGGAGGGTTGTTCCAGAGTTTGGGGCCAGCCACGCTAAAAGCCCTTTCACCCATGGAACGGAGATGTGCAGTGGGGGTGGATAGGAGGTGGGCATCAGCAGGTTGGTTGGTAAGGGGTCAGAAGGCTTATATATAAGTATATATACTCTTTATTTCGTGAGGGAAATTTGGTCTCTGCATTTATCCCAATTTGTGAATTAGTGAAACACATAGTGCATGTACTCAGCACACAGTGAGGTGAAGCACACACTAATCCCAGCGCAGTGAGCTGTCTGCTACAACAGCAGCACTCGGGGAGCAGTGAGGAGTGTGGTGCCTTGCTCAAGGGCACTTTAGCTGTTCCTACTGGTCGGGGTTCGAACCGGCAACCCTCCGGTTACAAGTCCGAAGCGCTAACCAGTAGGCCACGGCTGCCCCACTTGCACTTGCACTCACTTGAAAGATAGGATGGTGCAAGATTATGTTGGGCTTTGAAAACAAGAATGATTTTGAATTGAATACAGTATTGTACAGGGAGCCAGTGTAGTTGATGGAGGATGGGAGTGATATGTTGCCAGGGCCTGGTACGGGTGAGAACTCTTGCTGCGGAATTTTGTATGTATTGTAGTCTGTCTAATCTCTTTGCTGAGACACCAAAGAGCAGGGCATTACAGTAAGTCTGGAGGTTATGAAAGCATGAATGAGAGTCTCAGCAGTGGGGTTAAGGGACGGGCGGAGTTTAGAAATGTTTTTGAGATGGATGAAGGCTGTTTTAGTGATATTTGATGTATTTGATGTGAGAGTCAAAGGAAAGTGTAGAGTAAATTATGACACCAAGGTTTTTGACTTCAGAGGTAGTGGTGGTGAAGTAGCCAAGGATGAATAACTGTGATTGTTTAAGCTTTTTCAGTACAGAATCTACACATCAATGTTGATGAATGTAATTTTTATTGAGTTTATTGTGTATTTTATAACTGTAAAGGATGAGAAAAAACAGGACTGATCTTTTAGATGTGGAAGTTTCAATCAAACTGACTGAACCTGAGGGGCATCACAGTCGTCAAGGATCTAAAAAGTAAGAAAACATAATTTAATCCTTCAGCAAGGGGAGTTTACAATGTGAGGTTCTAAAATTCCATGTTCAATTCAATGAACCCAGATAGTCTTTAGAACATTCATTTTCTAAAATTTCTCTCACACCGGTGTGACTGATTTGAGTGACTGTGGTGAGTACTAGGCTATACTGAGGTGGGTACTATACCCCACCTCAGTTTTCAGTTGGCATACAGTGTGAAATCATCGTCAATGTTTGTTTCATTTTTATAAAGGAGCACAGCTTCTGCATGTGTTGAGATCCCTATATCAGTTGAAAATCAACAAAATGTCAGTGATGAGGACCCGGAGAGGTATGGATAAGGAGTCTATCCTACATTTTCTCTTGATTGCTTTAAAGGATTCTTTTCAGTTCAGTTGTTTTCAAATTTAAATGAATATATAAAAAGCTAAGTAATACTGAATTACTTGAATTGCAACGCTTTATGTTTGTGAACCTTATTGAACAGAAGTCCATTTAGGCTCTTCATAAGTGACTGATGACAGTGATTGCTTTGCTCTGTAATTCATGCAATTACATGCAGCAACAATACAGTATGTTACAGTATATGTTCGTTGAAAACAATCTTGGCAAACTGGCATGAGGGAATTAGTTTGTCTAACACATCAACAATGAGGAATTTATAGAATATTTACTCATGTTATGGGGCTATATGTTTCGATGAGCAAATCTCAAGGAGGACAGAAGGAAGCAGTGACCTTTCAGATCTGGAAATTTCCGTCACAGTGAATGAGGATATTACAGCTGTCAAGGATCCAAGAAGAGAAGAATTGTAGGTTGTTTATTACAGAGTATGCCTATCAAGTATCAAAGTCTTTTTTAAGTGTTTTTCATGTTGCACATGGATCAATTGAAAATCAAGAGACTTTCTGTCGTACGAGTTGTAAGAGGTAAGATTTTGCATTTGCACTCCTCTTCACCAACAAATCAGAAACACTAAAAGGCTCATTTCTTTGCTCATATATGATAATTTTGCAATTTTTCCTGAGCTTATTATTGTGTATTTTATAACTGTATAGGACGAGAGAAGACAGCACTGATCTTGTAAATGTGGAAGTTTCAATCAGACTGAGTGAACCTGAGCGACATCATAGTCGTCAAGGATCTAAGAAGTAAGATAAATACAATTCAAGGCTGTTCATTTGAAGACAAATATGGAAGAGTAATGTTGCCTAATTTTACACAGTATGCCAACCAAACATGCACAATGAGGTGGGTAGAGTATGTGTCAATGTTTGTTTCATTTTTAAAAAGGAGCGCAACTTCTGCATGTGTTGAGGTTGAAAATCAAGAGAATGTCAGTCCCAGGAGCTCTGAGAGGTAAGAGGAAAGACTAAACACCTAGTGTTGTCTGAAGGAGCAATACAAGGCTTCCTAGGTGTTCATTTTGCCACATTTTTTCTTTATAGAATTATTCCATTCGCAGAAAAATATAACTTTAACATTTGTTGACCTTAACCATTCAGACATTACAGACGACCAGAGGGCATTTTTTTTTAATAACACATGTAACCAACACACCCGTACAAAAAATGGTTTTATATACAGAATTTGGTTTAATATTATCTGAGAGAGAGGAGTTCGCACACTGAAAGAAATTACTAAAAACAAAGTCTACAGAAAAGAGTTTTTCCATTTAATTTTGGGAGCAAGAGCAAACAACTCTTGGTTTAAACGCACCTGGCTAAACTCTAGATCATCTGAGCGCAACAATACTCTCCTGCATCCGTTTAATATTAACTGAAAATGCTTATGATCTTATTTAATACATGTAAGGATGGAAGCAGGCAGCACTGATCTTTTAGATGTGGATGTTTCCATCACACTGGGGGAAACTGAAGGATGTCACAGTCGTCAAGGATCTCAGAAGTAAGAGAAACTCATTACAACCTATATGAAGATGGCATGATGTTGCCTAATTTTACATACAGTATATGTCATTTAACAATTAGGTTGGCAGTGTGCATCAATGTTTCTTTTTTTTAAAAACTTTTTTTAAAGGAGTGAACAATCAACAAGTCGTCAAGGATCTAAGAAGTAAGAAAACATCTTTAGAGAGAGTTGTTTGTTGTCGCTCTATAAGGGATTATGCTGTGTTCCATTGTACTCAGAACTTGGGGTAAAAGCGACCTCCGATTCGGAAAAGTGCAATGGAACAGCCATTCAAGTCGGGAGTCCAAATCGGAAACTCAGGCAAGGTCCATGTAGACTAAATTGACGAATTCCATGGTTGACGTCACAGCAATATTGAACTTTAAAGGGAAACTTGGCAGGATTAGCTATATTTACCCCTCTGCTGGAGAAATTGTGCATTATTCTATTTCAAACTGTGGAAAAAGGTAACAATAAAGCACATGGATTTGTTTACAAGCTAGCGAAACGGTTAGCATAAGTTTGGCAGAACAATGTGGATGTTACAAGGTAAGAAACACAATTTAAAACGAGTTTCTTGTTTCTCACTTCTCTTTCCGGGACGGTAGTCTCAATGTTGCAAGGTTGGTTTTCCGCCTGCGGACGCTAGGGGCAGCGGGGAAAGTCACCATTTTCACCGGGACAGGTCATTTAACCATCCAAATGATTTCTAAACATGTTTATTACGTTGAAATAGTTTAAGTAGAATTACCTGTTTGTCAATTTTTAAAAAAAAATCTGATAGGATAATGGAGAATGACAGGAAGCGTGTGGGAGAGAGAGTCAGGGTGGGATCCGGAAAGGACCACGGGGCATGAATCGAACCCTGGTCGCCGGCATACGGTGCAGGTGCCTCAGCCAGTCACGCCCAGGGTCTTGGTAGAAGTTTTTACTAGCCTACTCTCATCCTTGTTAGCTAAGCTAGCTACATCAATGTGACTAAACAACCATAACATTAGATTCCTGTTGGCATCCATGTTCTTCCAAGAAGATGCACTGGAATGCATTTAGATTGGAAGTCTGGAAAACCGACACAGAATAATCGACTTCCGACTTGCAATGGAAAGCAGCAAATCACTGAATGTAATAACAAAGATAGACTCTGTTTTGGCAGAGTGATTTCAGACTGTATGTATTCATATTACAGAACACACAAAGTCAAAGGTATTTTTATTCGCCAAAGCTTTAATCGCCGGGGATTTAAGAGGTAAGTAAAAAGACATTTCCTAATTTGTGGTCATAGTGCATACTCTGTTCGATAACAAATCGCTATATATACAGTATAATATGTGTTAGTGTGAAGTTGGTTACATCCTCTTTTGTTATTACTGGTAACATGACACTGGCCTGAATTTGTTTTTCTTGAACCCAAGCCCAGACTGATTAGCCTGACGTAGCCATACTCAATTCTAGTCAGAATATGATTCTGATACTGCTCCATTGGGACGTAATTATGGGTTTTCAACCGATACAGGGGGGGAATGCCTCTGCACTCAATTGGATAGACATAACCAATCAGAGCAACAAAATAACTTACCATGAAATGTAGGAAGAACACACGAACCATCCTTCTTCTCCACAAATGCCTTAACATTGTTTTCTGGTCTTTTGTAAAAGTTATTGTGCCGTCAATATCTCCTATAACACTCATTAGCGAAATCTAAGAGATACGTAGTAGGGTACGCTATTAGGAAAAAACTGATAGCTTATATCCCCTCCGTTTTAAAAAATAATTCTGTTGAACACTGATATGCTACAAACATGTTATAAACAGCTGGGAAAGGCTGTCGCAAATCCCTCGAACAGGTGGTCAATCAGAGATTTCAAACGAACGAGGGAACAACATGTCACAATGCAACACGCTGTTTTCCCTTGATGAAAGTGAAACCATGAGTTTTCCCACATCTCAACTTTGGCCAAAGTTTTCAGAAATAATTGTTTTCAGTGATAAAACCATTGAATATCATTGAAATAAAATGCATATTCCATATGGGGTCTTAGAAGCCATCTGTCTCCTTCTAGCCACAGCGTTTTTGTTGCAAACATAATCAACCTAAGCATGCTCAGATGACGTGATAGACGACGCGTTGTTGCTCACCTGTCCATCATCCTAAAGTCCGATTTGATTGGTCCGCCAGATTTCGGGCGAGCATAGTTGCTCCACAATGGAGCAATGCCAGACCAAACTTCCCGACCTCAAATGTTGTGGTACGTTCGGATGGCACCCAGGCTGATAGGGGTGACCCCTATGTTCCTTATCTGATAGGGGTGACCCCTATGTTCCTTATCTTATATAGGGGTCACCTATGCACCTATGAATATTTTTCCCATTCAAATGAACCATGCTCCTTCAGCCCTATTCTTTTTGGCATTTGGAATTTTCAAAGGTTTGAAAGGCAGTTACTTTGTCCAGATAACTTATTGCACCTTTTCTCGCAGTGTTCCTCATAAACCTTTTCTCTAATGCAAATTAGGATCTGTGTTCCTTCAGTAGCAGAGCCAGTCCATCCATACTG
Organism: Alosa alosa; assembly: GCF_017589495.1. Taxonomy (NCBI): domain Eukaryota; kingdom Metazoa; phylum Chordata; class Actinopteri; order Clupeiformes; family Clupeidae; genus Alosa; species Alosa alosa. Next base: position 7,788,276 of record NC_063208.1, read on the forward strand.
TACACCATTCTTTTTTGGCCCAATGGTGTGCTACAAGGTTCTAGTTGTTTACTTCATTTCAACAAAGAAGCTAAAATGCTAGGTTATACTGATTCATGTTTTTCATTTGTCTTGAGATGGCTACATTACTTCTAAATGAGTAATGTAGCACCATTTCCAAAGATATTTTGATTGTAATTATCTGTTTTTTCACCGTCCCTGTAGGAAGACAAAATGTGCTGCTAAAGTCTCGCAGAAACCAGATACATTAACAGTGGATGGAAATGAGGGCAATCATAGTTGCCAAGGCTCTCAGAGGTGAGTACACTTATACATTCTATGCAATAACATAAACAATTTAGCTAACTACATGGGAACACTGTTAAAGATGCACTCCAGCCATTGATCAACCCCTAAAAACTCATCTTACTCAGTGAAATGAGTTAATGGCCTTGAAAATGGCTTGTATGTATCTCATACCTACTCTGCCTCATCTCTGATCATCTCTGATATCAAATTGTCAATGCAGTGTCCAGGTGGATCAGTTGCCGTATCTATTGTTCAGTAATATTTAAGGTCTGGTGTAATATTTATTGTAATTAATATGTAACAGCTATTCTTACATAATGTACAGGTCAGAACATGAGGGCTACCTACATAGTGTCCTAAAGTGGAAGTGCAATCGCTGTGCAGACGTGACAAATTCAACCAATTGGATTAAGGCGAAGCCCTCTGTATCCACAGAAGAGGGTTTTCCATTGTTTGTGCAGACCTGTAGTTCTGGACAGTTTGAGTGTACACAAACTGGTATACGCTGGGTCTGTTCTACAGACGTGAAGATACAGTATCGTGTTGTGAATTGGGAAGTACTTCATGGGATAATGGAATCATATGAACCAGCTGGTCCTTTGCTGAACATTACACTTCTAGAGGGGGAACTGGAGGAGATCCACCTGACACATTTTCTCTGTTTGGGAGGTGTTAAAGCATCACTGCATGATTCTGTGAAGGTTCTACATTGGCAGAAGAGTGGAGTGTCCTTGGAAAAATGTGACTTGACCCGATTCCACGGCAGAGTCTCTAAGCCTACCTTTTCCTTTCTCGGGCTCATCATCAAGAAGTTTCAAGACTTTCTGTCACTTTCTGCGCATGGGGCATTGGTACACTACTGTGCTGGAGTTTCACCCCTTATTCTTCACACTTATCTCATGCCCGAGGAGCCCATTCTACTACAGCGTGTAAAGGAGAACAGTGCCAACTATTGTCCGATCCCTCTACCCAGACCTGAAGAGCCTTTAAGGTTGGGGACCTTCTACCAACTCAGAACTTCCTGTTTTTCCGACATCACTCCTTCAGAGATCCAATTTAGGTATCCAAGAATTGTCCCAAACTTCTTTAAAGTGCGCATTGAAGATCCCAAGGACAAATTTAAAATGGAGCTGATTCGCGTTCATGACCGTGAATGTAAGTGGATTGGTGAATTTCATAAGGATGAATACAACAAGAGCACAGCAAAGAGGCAGGTGGCGATTCTGGAGAACTACAGCCCAGCAATGATTGAAAATGAGGCCCATTTTATTGATCATCACAGAGTTACACTCATTGAGCGTGTGACATGTATACCTCCCATAGCAGAAGAGATGCTCTCACAAGGTTTGATCCATAAAGAAAAACATTCAAACATCATGGCAGCAAGGACCAGTGAAGATAGAATGAGGGAGATCTACAAATGTCTGCAGTCTAGCGGAACCAAAGGGAAGGCCCAATTTTACCAGATCCTTCTACTAAAAGAGCCCCACTTGGTGAAGCATCTGAATAATTCGCATCACTGATCAGGAAGGGTGTCCTGCAACTGTTTTTTGAGAACCTGATGTTATTTGATGCCATTGTAAACAGTATTGGCCTGATAAATCATATTGTTTTGGTGGGGACACGGACACCTGGAAATATTGATATCACAAAACCTACAAATGCATTCCGTTTAATAAAACAATGTTTTCTCTCTCCTTTTTTGTTTCTGTGCAATCATAACCAACCTCATGAAATAGTCACCTGGAATTCTGTTTGATTTAATTTGACTGAAAGACAGGCAGCATGATGGACTGGTCTGATGGAAAGCCATTCCAACTCAAGTGGTTGAGAAAATAGCAAGAGTGAAAGAAAGTCACTCATCTCAGTAAATGTTGGCTCTGCTTTTAAGAACAAATCATTATTTTCTTGTTTAAACTCTGTTTGCTTAGCCTACTACACAATCTCACGTGTGTTATTTCAACCTTCAGTTTTGTTGCACAAAGTAACAATAGTCAAAATAAATATCCATAAAAAATTTAAAAAATCCATAAATGTGTGTCCAAACTTTTGACTGGTGTAAGTTGTGTTTCCTGGAGCCTTGGTGTGGTTTGAATGTGTGCAGCCTATTAACCTCGAGTTCATCTGGCAAAATGCTGGTAACTCAAATATAAAAATTGGGGTTATACTGTGGAGACCTACATACGATTGTGACAATTGATTAGGTGGGATATCTATATGAAGTTATTGTAAGTCAAGGGAAGTTACTAAAATATGTTCCATGTAGAAATTAGCCTATTAACAAGTAGCCTATGAAAATAGGCTGAATTAATATTCACATTTATTTAGATTTTTGGTTAGTGCATGCCATAATTCTGGGATAGGCCCATTATAAGGAAATAACGATAAACATGTATCAGATGTGTCCCTCTCTAACATAGTACATTTCTGCAGAGGTATTTATTACCATATTCTAATTTATTCATAGACAACACTATCCTGCACTTTATATTTATTCAATGGCTATCTATTTTTTTGTATTTATTGAAACTATTTATCTTCTGGTGTGCTTTCGTTACATCTGTGGTACAGAGAAACTGGAAATTTGAATTTCACCTTGGGGGGTTATTACAGTTTCTATCTATCTATCTATCTATCTATCTAACGATAATGGAAAAGTTGTTTGTTCAGTTAGGCCTAAAACTGTATGCTGGCAAAGTTTGTTTTGATGTTCTGCAGTTTATAGGTTGTGGTGGATGTGGTAGAATCACAGGATGGGCTGTCCTCCGTGTCTCCGTGTCTGACCTACAATTTAGTAACAGATTGAGGCCTTTGGGGAGGGCCTGTTTTTATGGTTCCGTTTAGGTGACAGAATATATTTTGCAATATGAACATATTAGATTAGATTATTCAACGTTATTGTCATTGCCATTGCAATGCAGTTTTGCGTCTAACCAGAAGTGCAAAAAAAAAAGTGCAATGTGATATACAAAGTATAGGCAGTTGGTGCATAGACAGGACAATAAATATAGTGCAGTGTAGACAGTAGTATACAGTTGATTTACAGAAGGTGGTTTAGAGTAGTATAAATGAAATATAAATATGTGCAGTGTATAAGCAGTTACCTTAAGACTAGAATAAATATGGCTATGTAATATGAACAATGTATGAACAACATGTACTGTATGTGCAATGTAGTAGCAGTAACATTATAATAGTAAGAATAGTATGCAGTGTATTACAGAATATAGAATAAGAAAACAGAATAAATGTGGATATTCAGTATGAAAAATAAAGACAGATATGTACAGAATGTACAGCTATGCGCAGTGTAACAGTACCAGTAGTAGTAGTTGTAACAGTACCAGTAGTAGTAGTTGTAGTGCAGAAACAGTAACATTATAAGAGTGGTAAGAATAAGTGTATGTGCAGGATGAGTATGAAGAGCAGTAGAAAATGTATATATATATATATATACAAGTGTAACACTATACAGTATTTTGTAAATAAATAGATAGAACACTATGGATGGGATAGGGTAGTGCAAATGTAAGTCCGGGGAGACGCGCTGGGGGTTGGGTGTGTGACTGTGTGTCTGCCTCCTTGTTGTCCCTGTCAAGGTTGCCAAGTCGTGGACACCTCAACAGGGAAGGAGGCATCGGGTAGGGGCGGTGGGGGGCTTAGTTGGTTGGTTGTCACTGGGGTGCAGAGCTAGCGTTCAGTAGGGTGACAGCTGCAGGAAAGAAGCTTCCTCTGAACCTGCTGGTTCAGGTGCGTAGAGACCTGTAACGCCTCCTGGAGGGGAGTGGGGTGAACAGTCTGTGGTTGAGGTGAGAACAGTCTTGATTATATATATATATATATATATATATATATATATATATATATATATATATATATATATATATATATATCGGAGAATAGACGCGCCGGGTTTTGATGAAATTCATCACTCTCACAACAACGTTCAAAATCTCATGTAGGTCGGGACTAACTAAGCTGCCTTGACACGAGCGCTTCCCTAAAACACAGTGCGTCCATTGCGCATCGGGTGCTCCCTGGGCCTAGGTTACAAATAAAAAATAAAAAAATAAAAAAACTCCTGTTTTTCACGTCAGTTCGCGCCCCACCTGGCATGTCTCCGCGACCCAGTAGTGGGCATAGACAGTAAAAGAAAGACAGTAGTGGGCCACCAGGGTTGCCAACTCTCACGCATCTGGCGTGACACTCACGCTTTCAGCACCAATCTCACGCTCTCACGCACACTCAAGAAATGTCACGCCAAATCCATTCTTTTTTTTTGCAATCCGTTCATTTTTTGTTGATGACTAATCTAGACCACAGCATTGTTTCTAAATGACAGGATACGAGTTTAAGGTATACATATGTCTAGACCAACAGCAGGTAGGTCTAATATCCGCCTACAACGTTCTCAGCGCAGTTTTCTCTGATTGTTGATTCGCTGACTGTTATGCTGCGATAAACGGTTCGCGAAAAAATTAACTTTCAAGAAATAATCATATTAGGCTACTATAGCTCTGCGCTCATTTCAATTCATATAGGAGGAATATTTCACAAACTTTTCGTTCCACACATGACAAACCGTAAACCAGAATAAACAGCAGACCTTACCGAACACAAAGGTGTAATGCAATCCCCTGTACAATAAGCCGTTCCAGAGAGTTTGAAATGGTAGCAAATTTCTATATGGTCTCCAATTTTGGGCTTTAAGTGTCTTAAAACTGAGCTGTGCTTAAATACCTACATATGTGTAAATATTAAAATCAGAGGATATACAGCTCATGGCTAAGAGTTTGTCGATGTAGCCATAATGATTTGTTTTCACAAAATGCTAAGCATGCATGTATTTAAGTGTCTTAAAAAATGTGCTTATATTGGTCAATGCATAATAAACAGGCCAAATAGAAAATAAATGTTAAATGTTAAATATAGCCTAGACATAATATTAAAATCAGATGATGTAGGATAGTATAGAGTTAGATAAAGTTGGATGGCTCCAGAACTCACACCAGTCGATTGGGTCTTAAAGGAGCCACACCACTTTTATGACACTATAGCTGTTCTGTTGACCTTTAGATTTGTTGCTACTGGGCATGAAGGGCAGGCCAATTATGAGTTCTGTCCAACATTGATGGTAGGTTTAGAAAAAAAGTCAGCACATTTTAATCATATTGCAATAATACCAATAACCGTGATCATTTTGGTCATGCTTTTTCATCAAATTTTCATCTCTAGTGGCTGGTAGACTTTGGAATCCACCAGCCACAATGGTAGGTGGAAAAATATTTTAGGCTATTTCCATCCCTGCTACATATGTACACTCATACACACATTCATAAGTCTCAATCTGTCCATTTCTTTCCACAAAACTAGCCAGAAGTCATCATTTAAGGGGTTATTTTTCATTTTTTTCTACTGAGCTACTACCTTTTTCAGGTGGGCAGGGGGGCCCTTTTCATGTCTGTGCCCAGGGGCCCAGTGGCTCATAATCCTTCCATGCCACGGGGTTAAAACACTGGTCTTGTTTTCAAGTGCAATCAATAATTTAATTGTACATTTTGAAGAAACCATCCATCCATTTTCCATTCTATTAGTTTTTAAAAAAAAAAAAAAACATAAATCAGGGATTATACTGTACATAGCATAAAAGTCAGGTGACAGACATTTTTAAAATTAGGTTTAGGGAAAAATGTAACGCACACGCACTATGGCTTCACAAAATCTCACTCCAGCCAAACGCCCAAAGTTGGCAACCCTGGTAGTGGGTCGCGACACAGTTTGAGAAACGCTGGCCTAGGCTAGACCTATGGTCCTTTTCTGAGCATGGAGGGAGGAGCTGACTTTCTTCCAATGAAAACAGCTATGTCTGGCATCACGTGGTAAACTCGTATGAAGCGGAAACTTTTTGAATGCAAACGGGCGCGGGTTTGTGCTTGCCATTCAGCGAGGGAAAGGTGGAAGTAGGATACCATCGTCCAGACACAACAGAAGAAAACAAGTAGCAACCTGAGATCAACTTAACGTCAAGAAGTAAGGAACAACATTGTCCGTCAATTTAAGGCGTTGTAACGTTAACGTTAACTTACAAAGCATCTAGAAGCTAGCTGTTTAATTGAGATGTGATGACTAACGTTACGTGACCTGATAAATCTGGTTAGATATTCATGCTAGGTAGCGGTAGCGCTAACGGTAACTAGCTTGCTAACTGTAGTTAAACTGGTAAGTTAAGTTAAACTTGGTTAACATTTATGTATTAGGTGTGTCGTAGGTCGTGTGTCGTATTTGACACTATATTGTTTCCCATGTTTCGCGTGACGGCAAAACTGTCAGGAAGGACTCGTCTGAGACATGTTTACCAAGCGAGCTAACTTTAGCTCGCCAAGATGCAAACGTAGAAGATATTAATATTAACTTTGCCAAAGTTTGACTTTTAACTTGCCCAAATTGGTCCTTTAACTTGTCAACTAACGTCAACGGGAATTTTCCTATTTAACTGTGCCGATGTTTTGATTGCATAACGTTAACGGAACGTTGAACTAAAATTACAGTGATTGGTATGACATAATTCTGTCACTGTATTTCTATAGGTTTACGTCACTCACGATGTCGCACAAGCAAATCTACTACTCAGAAAAATATGACGACGACAAATACGAATACAGGTGAGTACGTTGTGTCCAGTCTTGTTGACACTAACGTTACCTAAACGTCATCTTGTATGGTAACCTTGACCCAGCTAACTTAATGTGCTTCTCTCTTCCGCTCCGTATAGACATGTCATGCTGCCTAAAGACATCGCCAAGTTGGTACCCAAAACCCACTTGATGTCCGAGACCGAGTGGAGGAACCTGGGCGTTCAGCAGAGCCAAGGCTGGGTACACTACATGACTCACCAGCCAGGTAGGAATTGACGTTGCAATCACACACCAGCTCAGTCTCTACTTACAGCACCTGCTGTCAGCTCTTCTTGCCATGCAGTGATGCATGACTTCATATAGCCCTGGCAGTGGAGGCACACAAGGAAGTTATTTAGAAAAACTTTTCCTGTTTCTAGCTACTTTCTGTCCACTTTTTTACAGTCCCCCACACACACACACCTTTGCTAGATAAGGCAGGACTGTACATATGGCTGGCACGTGTCGTATTTGGTGTCATAACATTTGTACTTGCAGGAAGTCTCTAGTGACGATAACAACGGTGCTATGTCACATCACGTATATGAATGAATCGGGTGAAGTGTGCGCAAGCTGTCCTACGGGATTGTTTTTCCATAGTCCATATGTCTGGTGTGTCTCAAAACCTAATTAGCATTAGTCATTCAATCTCAGCAGAGAGTATCAGGTGCACAGAAAGCTGTGTGAGCAGGATTGCCAGATGTTGTGTGGCTCTCCTGGTCGCCAGCTGTGAGTGTTGCTTTGATGGAAAGGTGTGTCCACAGAGGGCCTCCGTTTGGCTCCAGGGCCAGTGCGAAGACTGGAAATCGATGAGCTCATGTTGCCCTTTGTCCGTCAGTAGGCCAAGTTTAAGGTGTTTAAGGTGCTTTGTTTAGTGTGTTTGTCAGTATAGGCCAAATTTTGTTTAGGGTTTTCAAGTTTTGTTTTGGGTGTTTCTCAGTAGGCCAAGTTTTGTTTAGTGTTTTCAAGTTTTGTTTTGGGTGTTTTTCAGTAGGCCAAGTTTTGTTTGAGGTGTCATTCTACATGTGGCAGATTCACTGAATGGATTTTCAAGCTGATTATAGCCTGCACTTGAAGGCTCACACTGAATACCACTGCATGGTTTTTAAATCATTGTCAGTGCTTTCAGGACTGAATAGATCTCATGTTTCTTCGTGTCAGGTCTTTGTAGTTCAGTGTGGTAGCTCATCTAGCAACTGTATTATTGCTGACCTATGACCAGGACACATGCACAGGTGGCCCTTTGTTAAGATCATGTAAACAGCAGGTGGTCAACAATGAAGACTAATGTACTATATGGCATTAAACAGGAGGCTCTTCAGCCAGCACACTTATTTCCGGTGGAACATCAGTCAAGGCATCTTCTGTTGTATTCTGCTCCTTTTGTGTTCACTCTGACACTTAACATCTTGTTATGCCCAACAATGCAACTCTTTATTCAACTTCGACACACACATAAATCCTTCTGCGTTTTAACATGCTCATTCATTAGGTGAAACACTCAACCAAGTCTGATTAAACAGCTATGCTAAAAATAACAGGTATTGTAAACACTAATTACCACATGTATGTACAGAAATAAATGTATAATTTAATTTTCTACATAAAATTATAAAATATTATATAGGCTTTATATGGCCTGATGAAAGTGGACAGCTAAGAGACATTGGCTACTGAAGTTGTGTGCAAGATCTGCTCCACTGAAATCTGGAAATAGACAGACAACCAATCTGAACACTTGTGTGTGCACCTACCAGCGGAATATTCCGCATTGCCAGCCTTTGCTGGGCTAGCAAAAAAGCTACTTAAAACTATTATCGCGGTCACTCATCTAAAATCTTCTGTAGTCTGTACCAACCTCATACGCTATGCATCTCACGTTATTACCGGCCATGCCGACTATGAGGAGGGGCGGAACGTGAAAGCTGGGGGCTGCTATCGCACAGTCCAGGCTACTGGAGGGGCAGCGAACAACTTACGCAAATACCGAATCCCGATTACCACTCTGCTACTGTCTGGGGCTTTGCTCAATGAATGAAGTATAAGCCTTACAGTGAAAGACGGAGGTCTTCTGATTCTGTAACTCTAACAAAATGAATGGTTTCTTTTAACACAGTGGAGAAAAACACATTTGGTGCTTCAGTGCTGTAACTAGCCTATGTGACATTCAGCAATTTTCCTAGTCGTAACAATAATAATAATTCCTTAGGACTATTTTGTGCTAAAACATTAAATATTTTAAGTTCAATGTAGGCGACAGTGTGAGATATGTAAAAATAGACAATGACAATGTCACAATCTGGAATTATTTGAATAAGATGGTAGTTTCACATAGACTTCTAAGTCCATTATTTTTGCACTCTGGCTACCCCTAAGTACCCTTCATATGCATTTAGTTATAGGCTCAATTTAATTTCCAGGGAAAAGTTTTTTTTTTTTTTTAAATGTTTTAGCCTATGTTACAGCAGGGTCTATAGAATTGGTGTGTTTGGCATATGGAGGCGTGGTATCACGATGGTTGCTTCCTATCGTGATGTCGGTCAACCATCACGATAGACAACCTTGTCCATCTGCCCAACCCTAGCAAGCAGTTATTATATATTTGCCCTTGTAGATGTTTTTCACCTATGTGGTGTATGAAGTGCATTTTACTCTTTGAAGTGAAATGCTTACACACAACTTGCACTTTGTCTAAAAGGCCTATTTATTGGGAGGCAAAAATGCTCTAAATCTTGTGTAATGGAGTAATGGTTTAGACTTGGTTGAGAATCAATGACAGCCACACAGATGTACTTTGGATTTTTTGTTTTGTTTGTTGGTTATTGACTGATTTCAGCCTAGTGAGAGTTAAGCAGCAGGGAAATGAGTATTTGTTGTACCTTGGAATCGAACCAGCGACCATGACGTGGCTTCACAGGCATTTTAAGTTGGAGGAGCAAAGCAGCGGGAGTAACTGAACTGAACTACTTGAATTGCAGCCAGTTTGGAAGGACTGGTGGAGGGCAGCAGCTTCCGCTTTTGATTAATGGAACTCACGAAGCCTCACTTTATCTTGTCTTTGACAACTGCGCATTTCCACCTTTTGTCTACTACTGTTTGTGTGTGTATGTGTGCATGCGCTTGCGAGTGTGTGTGTCCACAAGCTTGCGCGTGCGTGTGTCTGTGTGTGCATGTGCAATCGCTTTGACCGTCTAAAGTGAAACCTTTCCAATTTCTCTGTGCAGAACCGCACATCCTGCTGTTCCGTCGTCCACTACCCCAGACAGCGTGACACTATACGAAGGGAACCGAGAAGGGGCGGGGAATGAGAGAGTGAACTGCCCGAGGTGCCAGCGTGACGATGCCATTTACAGGAAAGGGATCCCGGCTGGACAGATGCACTATGCCTTTTGTAAAGAGCTTGCCTGACCCAGTGACCAACCCCACCACTGCCCCACTCCCCATGTTTTTAACCCTTCAATTAATTATACTGTTCATATGTCGCCCCTGCTCTGGGTCTGTTTGGTGCCTGTATCGGAGTAACTGTAGTTACCTCTTTAGAGGCGTAATGATGTTCTTGTGATGTTCTTTCATGTCTGTATGTTTTCCCTCCTCTTCATATTTAACTGCTCTTATCTGTGTTATCCATATATATATGTGACCCCCTTGTTGTCCCATGTGGTTTCAGAACAGCTTACTATGTATGAACTTCATTTTACACTGAAATAAATCTTTCAAACAACAACAAACAAGACTTATTTTTGTCTTTAACTTGGTAGTAACAGGTCGATTTCAAACAGCAGGATCCTTGTCATCTATTTTGTTAAAACCTTGATTTGGCTTCAAGTGGCACCCTTCTTGATATAATTCTATGGCCTCACCTTTTCCAAGACCCACATGTTAAAGGTTGTATCAGCGATTGTGGGGTAACGTCACTTCTGTTGATCAAACAAAACAGAGCTAGCTCGCTACACCCTCCCCCTCCCTCCCGTGAAATTGAAACTCCTAAATGCGCATCTCATCGGTTATTGGTTGGAACACTTTTTTGCCTTTGAGTGGTTGCCAACACTTGTTGGTATAGCAATTGTTTTTGTGTACAGATCTCGGAGCCTAGGCTGCCTACAGAGAAGCGTTTTTTTGACAACCTGCTTATGGGGCAGGCAGCAGCGGATCGTTAGGAAAGATTAAATCAAAGTGATCATTTATGTTTGGGCCTTTTTTGGGCCTGAAATCGCTGATCCAACCTTTTAAGTGTCCTACATTCTAGTATCAGTTGAAAGAATGAAGCTGACTCCTGCTTTGCCCCTATATTGAAGGATCCTGCTCTGTTTGATGCTGTGGTACATAATAAGTGAGCCGTCCTCTGATTATAACCTCACGGGAGGGCAGGAGTGGCACTTTATCCAAACATCAGGACCTAAAGGGGTTTTGACTAATAATGATAGTTTTGTTGCTGTGTGCAGTTCAAGCAGTAATACAACAGAGGGCACCCTCATCTTGTAAAATGGCAAAGGAAGATAATATTTTGAATGTTTTTAAAAAAAAAAAAAACTACTCTGCATTGCCTTGATGCAGTGTCATTCTTAAAACTGAATGACGAATTGGTGTCAATATATTAATTTGTCATGGTTTGTATAGTAATTGACAGGCTCAATTTAAGCATATAGGTCTACAATGAATAGAACTGATACATTTGTATTTTGATTGTACTGTCTATATTATAGTCCTAATACAAATAATCTATAATGTACATGAAATCATGACTCCTAAATTATAACTCTGTCTTATGTTTTGCCTGTGAAGCCATGTTTACCAGTGCAGTCGGTGAAGCCATGTTTACGCTTGCTGTAAGTAGTAATCTTTTATTATTTCCATTATAACATTATTGCATCAATTGGAAAACGCCCTGTGGCTCTGAAACACGATCACACCACCCAAGGTGTCCGACCGCTTCAGCGGATTGGTCGCTTACCGAGCTGGTGCAGCGACGGGCTTATAGGCTGTGGGGAGGATAATGGGACATTTTCATGGTCCTACGGGGAGATTTCTGCAATTGCAGGGAAGCCGTTCCAGAAACCTGCAATTACTGGGAGCGAGATGACCAGGGTCCCACTGGAGATGAAGAGGGAGACCCGCCGCAAACAGGTGCCACTTCCTCCCGTGAGGTGGGAAAATAATTGCCACCCAATTATTGTACCTGTGGCTGGATTGATGGGGTCATCTGGGATCATCAGAGTCCTCTCTGTACGAGTATATGTTGCTATACATCAGCATGGGATCATCAGAGTCCTCTCTGTACGAGTATATGTTGCTATACATCAGGATAGGTTGTTGTAGAAAAAGGTATCTCTTCCTTCTACTCTTGTCATAACAGGTGACGCAGAGGCGGACCTCCCGGGTTCAGAAAGTAAAAGTCCTGCCAAGTATTCGATTCAGCCATTTAGTAAACCAGCTCATCCTAATTAGCAGTCAGGTAGATCAGATAATTAGTGATATCACCTGTGTTAAGTGCACAGGTAGAAAGAAAATATGGCAGGACTTTTACTAAAGTCCTTTTAGGCAAGTCCCTCCTCTGCGGCCATATTGTGCATATTGAGCGGCCAACGCTTTTTGTGCACTTATAGGGCATCTATTTCGGCAGAAATGCTTGTGCGCAAGGCTTCACGACACCAATCTTGCTACAGCAGCAAGATCACAACACATGATTGGCACGATGTCTTCACAACAAACCACATTATTGGCTCAATGTATTCACTACACAGCACATGATTGGCTCAATGTATTCACATGTCAACGTTCTGCCGCGGAAGGGGTGTTATACTGTATGCGTAGACAACTGCCATTTTGGCGTTACAAACTAACCCCATGCATTTCTATGGAGGATTTTTTGAGTGCTGTGTCTCCTCATTAGAAAGTCTCTGGTTTTACTTTCTGGAACCGGGATGTCTGCCTCTGCAGGTGAGGATGAGACCAAATTGCTTGACCGAATTGAATTGCGAGACACGATGCATTGCACAGTATATGCCTGCTGTTTTTAAATGTTGTGTGCAATTCCTCTTGGTAATGCTTCCATTATACAAAATTCCAACAGCCCCTGATTTTCACAACTTTCCAGGGAATGTGTTCTGTCACTATCTGGAAAAGCGTGGTGGTTGGTAAGAAAATACCCTTCAACCATAGATTTTACCCATTTTTCGTGTCCCAGCTTTTCTGCTTTCAAGAGAGAATTGGTGTAATGTGTTTACAAAATAAAGGAGATGCGAGGCAAACTGGCCAAAACTGGACTGGGACCGTGGTGGGGATTTTACTCTTTGCCTACACAAAGGAAGGGCACATGCTTGGCTGTGTAAGACAAACACATGATAACATTGGCAGTTGCCAAATAAATGTATTATGAATGTCATACATGAAATGAATGAAAGACACATCAACAAGCTAGTTCCTGTGGTTTGAGACATGGATTTTATTTATCACAACACATAAAGATTATGCCTCAGCCAGTGATAAAAATAAGATACACATTTGAACATTAAATGCTTTGTCTGCCATGGCAGAATCACTGGCTGTGGATGCAACGCAACGCTGTCCTTGGAAGAAACAATCAGCTTTGCTCGACTAACATAAAGTGTTTTGTAGCTACCACTAGAGTACACTATGGAGTTAGCAAGGTGTTTCTGTGAAAGAGTATTCAGTTGGTTTACTTTACTGGTTGCCGGGTTCCCCATGAGATGAAGGTAGGCTAAACAATGTAGCACAGTTTTAAAGACTTTCCAAAAAAATGACTTGGCAGGTGTTTTATGAGCCAAGCAAATTATTTCATCACGCCCAGCAGGCCTTAAGGACACGTAATTTGTTTTGGTGATAAAATATTAATTTTAACAAAAGCTTATTTGTTTCCAATTACCTTGAAATTATATTTCAGACATAAAAGCGCATATAGTCCTCCTCACCAACTACTCAAAATGCTTACCATTATCCTGTGAACATCTAACACACTAATTGAGATTTATTGTTAGCAGAGACTTTCTAATGAGGAGACATGGCACTCAAAAAATCCTCCATAGAAATGCATGGGGTTAGTTTGAAATGCCAATATGGCCGTTGTCTACACATATCCCACCCCTTCCTCGGCAAGACGTTGACATGTGAATACATTGAGCCAATCATATGGTGTGTTGTGAAGACATCTTGCCAATCATGTGTTGTGAACTCGCCGCTGGAGCAAGATTGGTGTCGTGAAGCCTTGCGCACGCGTATTTCTGCTGAATAGAATGCCCGATGAGTGCCCAAAAAGTGTTGCTATATGGCCGCCGAGTGGAGGGACTTGCCTAAAAGGACTTTGTTGTTAGTGACGATAAGTCGCATACTAAGTTTTTTTTTTTTTTTAATGGGAGCAAACTGTATTACGCGGGGTTTATCACTGATACTGGCCCAGTGGAATCTTCGTTGAAGTTCTCATGTACTCCAGGACGAAGCTTACCGGTAATCCATTATACGGGAAACTGGGCCATTGTGTCCATGAGGCAATGCATGGCATCACGATAAGAACAAACATGCAATAGCTGAGACGACTGACAGAATGATAGACAGTAACAGTGACACACACACACACATTGACTGCATATTAAGCAACCTTTTTCGCCTTTTTGTTACACACAGAAAGAGCAATAAGCCCAGATATCATAATTGACTGCTTACGGAGATTGTGCCTTTTAGAGAGGAGATTAATTGTTGCTTGTGGTCGTTTAAAATAAAGGTGCATCTGATCATGCGGTTCTGTACTAACAACGCTCCTCTCAAGTGTATGTGAGTACAGCACTGAAAATACTTCAAATAGATGTTTGACCCAGATTTGGCAACTTCAGAGCGCTGCAGCCTTTCACTCCACAGTTGCAGATTCCTACAGATCCTCCCCGCTACTTTTTTTTTTTTTTTTTTTTTTAAGTACAACGTGAGACAAAGATAAAACAGAGCAGCAAGACAAAGAGAGACAGCCACAAAAGCGTGGCCGACTGGAGGAAAAGGCAGTCAGCTGAGGAGGAGGTGGGATGGGGAAGCCATGTGGCAGCCCTCTGCTCCAACAACCCCACCCTCGCAGCGGCCCAAGTGTCCACACTGATTGATCCTCTGGTCCCTTTTAGGCTGGACACTAATGTGTGACCACAGCAGGTCTCGAAGGCTCAGCCCAGTGACTCGCTCCATGCGGCATCAGAAGCTTTTGCACGACACACAAAAGCACCAACAAAGAAGGGAGGGGTAGCACACACAAAAAAAGGGTCGCTTTGAAGCTCGGGGAGAGATGCAGAGAAACGAGTAATTACAGCAGAAGGCGAATGAAAGACTATTAACAGCTGCACGCGCGCAGACTGTGAGGAAGGTATGACAGTGTCAGAGTCAAATTCAGGACCCCCCCTCCCCTATCCTTCCAAAAAAGGAAAGAAGGCAAAGAGCAGAATGGAAATAGAGTGAAAGAAGGTCAGACAGAAAAAATACTGAAAGATGTGCAAGGGTCAGTGTTTGTGTCCGAGTGTCGTCCACACAGCAGGGGGCCGCCTAAAAGGAAGTAATATAGGATATGAGAGAAAGTAAGAGAGAGTGGGAGGGAGGGAGGGAGAGAGGGATGGAAAGAAATGGAGAGCTGAAGGTTGTTAAAGTGCCAACACCCAACACCATGTGCTCGGCATGTCTCCATTAGAATGTCGAGTTGGATTTCAGCAAAGGGTGAAATCACTGACTGCTCCCATTCAATGATTAATGAGGTTCCCCTACACAAGGGATGGCAAATTTATTTCCGTCTTCGTTCATTCACGAGTGAACTGACAACAAAACAGAATAGGACAATACTCGAAACATGACACCGAAAATATTCGGTCCCAAAATATTGTTTGTTGTTACAAACTCTAATACTAATACACCCAGAGACACATCCATTACTATGATCCAAGAGAGACCTCTGGAGCTGGATAATAATTGTCGGGGCGGGGCCAGTCCCCCCAGTCCCCATAATCCATCTCTGCTTACAGTGTGGAAGCTAAAGCTAGCATGCTAACAAAGCATGCAGTTTAGGCAGGGTGACTTACCTGATGCTAGTCTCCCAGGAATGACTCACTCACTCTCTGTTTGTTTAAACCTGCGCAGGGCTGCCGGGTAATTAGCTATGCACTGGATGGAGTCTGTGGTGTATTGATTCACTGTGTGAGGGACTCCAAACCAGTCTACTGAGAGGCTGAGGATTCTGTGGAGGGGTGAAGGCAGGCAGACAGTGTGATCATGGTGAGCCTGGTCTTGCTTTGTGGACTGATGTTACTGAGGTGATCTCTGTGAAGGTCAAAGGGTCAAAGGATCTGCAGTCTTCTCAGCTGTACTTGAAATCAATGCAGGGTGTCATAATGGTGATACTACATCTTGCCACTACATCTACTCTTTACATCGCAGCCAGAGCAGGTTTCTTTAGAGCAGAAATAAGCATTTACTGTACATTTGCTATTCTATTTCATGATGCTAAAGATTCATTTGGGTGAAGACCTATAGCCTATATCACTGTGTAGAGCAATACAGCTATTTGATGCATAATTACAGAAGTCGAAGGTCCTGTTTTATGACTTCCAGGGATATAATCAGCAGTGAAATTTAACTTAAATTTAATAAACACAAGTGCAAAGAAAATACACACTGGGTTTTTTGGTGATTCGGAAAACGGACGTCAATTGACTCCTTTCCAGACTGACCTGCAGAGCAAATTCAAATGTGCTAACAATGTCGTCTGGGTTCACCCAGGCTCGTCGAAGTCATGAATCAAGTGGATAATTGTATTGAGGGCTTTTATGCTCATACATTATGCAATGCTATTGAATAAGTCATTATGTGGAAATGCTGTCACATTGTTTGCCTCTCTGCCCTAATTTCATGAACAGTACTGTATGACAGTGTGACAGGTTGAGGATTGAGTTGTTGTATCAGCATCAGCATCAAAGCAGTCAAGGCCACCAGAGAAAAAAAGCCTTCCTCAACCTTTGACCTCTTGTGGATGTCCCAATGGCCTTGCCCCAATAAAACGGTGTGTAGCCTACATGGCAACGTTTGTGTCGTCTTCTGTCAGATGAGCCCCCAAACCCCCCTTGGGCTAGCTGTTATTGGTAGGAATCACCAACCTCAACCCAACCACCCCTCACATAGAGCCAGTGAGGTCATACACCACCGACAGGACTTCGACTCTCCTTTCAGAGCCAATGAAGGTGTGAATAATATCTGATTCCCAGACTAAAAGATATTGAACTTAAACTTTGATCCCAATTAAACAGATCAATAGGCTGTGTCCTAGTAATGCACATAGGATGCAGTCCATGGCTTCGGCTTGAGGTGTTAATCTATATGCGCTTGAACTGCACATGTTTACATGAGATCATCCTGTGCATTTAGATCATTTCAACCACTGAGAGTATGATGCATGAATTTGTTAGAAATGTGTATGATCTATTTGGTTTAAGGCCACGTATGCCAAAATATCTTGATATATACACGGTATAAATGTTTTTATGCCATTTTGGTGATTTGCTGCTCTGCACAAAAGGCTCTATACAAATAAAGGTTGATTGACTTAGTGATTGACTGACAAAATAATGCTTTGTAATTTAGACTGTGTATAAACAGATTAGACCTACAGTATTGAACAGTCTACAGAGCTGAGATCTCAGTCATATTATTCATACAATGAAGGTCAAATATTACCTTTAAATGGCTAACTTGTATAATATCATCTGGGCCAGTCGAAACCCCTTGACAAGTCTTTGTGTGGGGTACCAGGTTCCCAGTCTAGCCTGCTGACTCCCTGCATTTGTATAAATGGCCACATTAAACTACACAGGGCTGATAAAAAGGTGCTTAAATTGAGTCTGTTGAGTATTGATCCAGTCTGAGCCAGAGCTCAAAGACTCCGACGGCCTTGATGTGCCACCAGGCTGCACCAGGAGACTGTTATATTGATCGCGAGCCTTTGAGAATCACCCCCATTGAAATCTTTGTGTTGAACCAAATCTCTGGTCCAGAAGGGCACTCGGACATTGGTGGTAACTCTTGTGAATTTAATAGCCATCGGTGGGGGAAAAAAAGTGTAGAGGTATAAGTGTGACTTCATCCTTGAGTCCTAATGTGACTGGTGTTGTGTGGTGTGTTCACTCTGTCTCTTAAATAAAGAGATAATGTTTCTTACCGCAAGTGAATATATTTCACATTAAAAAGACGTTACTTGAGGGTGCATGGATGAATGCAAGAAAAGGCTATTCATGGCTGAATAGTACAGTAAATAATGGAACTCACTTCCATGCACTATCTGTCCACATTTTGGTAAACAATTGCAGGTTACATCACAGGACTTCACCCTTTATTTTTTACGAGGGAATATTCATAATTAAAGAACTTTTACAAGCACCATGGCGCACAGAGAAAGGGAGCTCTTGACGAGGGCAGGCTACTTTTCCAAAGAACTTTAATCACCATTATAACAAGACCACAGGAGGATAATGAGGTAACAGTTCACTAGCGTGGCTCTCGTTAATCAATTGGTGAAAAAAGACTGAATGCCCTTTTATTTATAATGTACTGTATGATGGCGTAATAGAACTCGTTAGGCAATAAGCGAGGAGCAGAGTGACTATGACCTGTTCACTTCACTTTATTATATTATTTTTTCATTGCCTTTTTTTTTGGGGGGGGTATAAAGTTGTAGCCTTCAAACTATTAAACTCCCCAGTCCCGCAGGGGTTGGTACACTTTACTTAAAACATAACCCAGCACTTACAAACCGGCTCACAGAACCGGCTTGCAAACAGGCTCACAGAACACACACACACAGTGAGTGAGTGTGGGAGAGAGAGAGAGGGACGCTAAACCTTCAATTGGTGTATTGTATGGATATTATTTCATCACAGCTAAAGTTATCAAGGTCGTGGACATACATGTTCTGGTTCTATTAACTGCCTCCGGTTTATGTGGAACACCGAACTTGACAAGGGCATCTAATTCACCACAAGTAACTCCAAGGGCAGCATAATTGTTTGGCCAAATAGCTGACACTTACAATGAGATCAAGTCTTTCACACTTGCTAACCCGAAGTGAGTCCTCTTGGCCTGTTCAAGGACTTAAGATGTCTATAGCATGACTTGTCTTTCATCCTTGTTTGTGTTCTCGTCTGTTTTCGATTCCCTCGTAGCTTTTACAGTCAGGGCCAAGCTTCATGCTGTCTTTGTGCTTCATGCAGAGCTTTTCTCCGTGCCCTGCTGTTATGTGTAATCAATGTGTCTCATGAACCTGTTCCTCCCAGGTTGAGGTGATGAGTGTGTGACAAAAAGACTATTTCTGATCAGTCGTGACACTTTATGACAAATATTCTAGAATCTTTGGCATAAAGTGTTTGTTCTAGAATCTTTGCTTTATGCTATGTTTGCTCAATCGAATACACTAAAGTGAGGTACAATGAAGAATGAGGAAAGCTATGAACTTCGGGGCCAGAACCAACACAAAATATATTCAGATGAGTATCTTAAGATCGTGTTAAATATCTGATGCTCATTCAAGGGTATTAGAGCTCTTTCATTCTCTCCTTCTCCCTCCCTCCATCCCTCTCTCTCCCTCTCTCGCTCTGTCTCTCTCTCTCTTTCTGACACTCACAGTCCTGTATCCCCAGATCATCTCACCTCATGCCTAAAAGGACTCTTTGTTGTCACCGTCCCCCGTGCGTCAAAGCAAAGCCAGAAGTGCAAACGAGGGGAGAAAATCTAACAAAGAGATCAAAGATGGAAGCCGGTACAAACAGGCCGCCGCTCCAGAAAACAGGATAGAGGCAGTGGGGAGAAGACAGGAGAACTGGAGGGAGAGAGATGGGGGAGGACAAGGAGGAAAAAGGATCTGGCATAGATGCGAGAGAGGAGCTGTCAAAAAGTATTGGTTGAGGGAGGTGAGTGGGACACTTATTGTGTGTGTCGATCCTCCCATTAAACACACAAAACAGAGAGGGGGAGTTAGTGAGCGAATGTCCATTAGGAGAGGTACTCAGGGCCCATGACAACGAGAGATTGCAGAGAGAGAGAGGAGGAAACAGACAGAAGGATAGAGAAAGGGAGAGATGGAAAAGCGAAGGATCAATTAGAGGGAGAGCAAAAATGGCCATAATGGCTTCTCACAGCAGGGGAGAGGAAGAGAGGGATGGGGGGAGAGTAGGGAGAGGGAGGGAGAAGAGAGAGAGAGAGAAGGGAGGAAGCTGAGGAAAAGAAAAAAAAAGGTGAAAAAAAAAAAATGGCAGCCAGCATTTAACATCTCAGTAAGCTACTGGCAGCCATGACAGGCTGCCGAGCTGAAGTCACAGTTGTATAAGTCACTGCCTGTATGGTATGTGTCTCAATCAATGTGTGTGTGTGTATGTGTGTTGCGTATGTCTTCATATACAAGTAGATGTGCATAGGCTTATTTACGAGCTCATATGTAAGTGTCTGACCTTTGTCACACACATGTCACATCCATGTGACTGCAGATAATACTCTTCATCCTCCTCTTCCTCTTACACTTCCTGTCTCAGTCGCAGCTATGTTATTTCCTATGATTTTTTTTTCTCCAAACACTGTCTCTGGGTGAAATCCTGGCGCTGCCTGTTGGAGACTGTGCGGCGCTCACATGGGCCGTATTAGACACCGAGTCTAGAGATAATTACTTAATTGGCGCTGCTTTCAGCGGCTGTCAGCGACACGGCGAGAGAAGCAGAGAGTGGCCACGGACCGGCGCCGATAAGGCCTCTAATCTGGACACTGCAGTCTCCGCAGCTCGGAGAGAGTCCGAGCCACCGGACGAGCAGACAGCTGCTATCCCCTAAGCTGCTCACGGGAGTCCATCTCACACGCCGCGGCTGGACACGTGTTGGACACTGTGAGCGAGAGAAAAAAAATAGATATTATTTATGAAGTGAAAGAGCCTTTTTGAAACGTATTGTGTTAGTATTTCTCTTTGATAGGAGCATGTTTTGGTTGGCCTAAATATGCTCGTACGGATACTGAGATGGAGTTGAATAATTTAGGTGTGTTACATTTAAGTTTCATCAGACAACAAGCTTCCTTGCGCCCATGGAAAGTGAGCGAGGTGGTTGATTTCAGCCACTGATTCAGAACACGCCCCTGTGGTTGCAGACACAAAGGAGAACTAATAGCCAATGACTCAGACGGTCAGAGACATTTGGGGTGGGTGGGTGGGGGGGCGGGCAATCACTGAGGGAGAAAAAAATGGGGAACACGATGGCGGCAAAAGATGTCTGATCTGCAACTGGAGGTCCAGCCCTGTGATATATAAAGAGCCAATTAGATTGTCCGAGAAGGCGCAACTGACTTTTTTCGTCACCTGAATATCTCCACCATTACTGGAGTAAAAGCCATACAGCAAAATCTGGCACACAGATAGAAAGATAGATAGATAGATAGATAGATAGATAGATAGATAGATAGATAGATAGATAGATAGATAGACACTTTATTGATCCCCGATAGATACTTTATTGATCCCCAATGTGCAGTAAGGACACGTGCAGTAAGGACATGAACCAAAACAAAATGAAAATCTTTTTAGTCTTACTTTAGCAACCATTATTGTCATGCTTTATTGATTATGTTAGATGTACACAGTGACCACCTTTGGGGCTTGTACAGGGGGCCTTTAAGTACTCGGTTGATTATGAATCACTGAGAGACAGTTCAACTGTACAGTTACTCAGAACGTTAGTATCACCACCCATATCCAGTGTCACGGCAAGTCTCTCAGTGCAACCCAGAAGAGGCTACCTGAGTAGACTACAGCATTTCCATGAGGAATTAATAGTTGTCGCTCATTTCGCCCACAGAAATAATTGCCCCCGATAAGTGCGGCCTTGACACAGCGGTTGCCTGCAAGTGTATTTAACAGACGGCAATAGGACAGCGTGTCAATTTTTTTTTTTTTACTGTACTGATAGGGCACATGTCAACGGAGTATAATGGACACGCAGAGCGAAAATCAATTTGAGGCTCTTTTTGAGTGCATGCTTCAGCCGAGATTTTTTTTTTTTTTTTTTGCTTCCTCCTCTTCCTCCTCCAATTTGAAACGGCCAATTATGTGGCTCTCCTAAGCCTTTTTGTGAGAGAAGATGCCTACTTAAATCAGGGAGGGAAGACCAGCACACATCTACTCTTGAAGAATTCTTCCTCTCAGGGTTTTAATCTGACATGTCTATTGCCTTCATTTTTGGTTTCACATGCATCACACTTGTTGATGTGTAATGACTCGTTCACCTGTAGTTGTGTTGGAACTATGTGTAAGAAATGGAGTATCTAAAACATTGACTTTGTGGGTGTGTGCGTGCGTGTGCGTGTGTGTGTGTGTGTGTGTGTGTGTGTGTGAATTTTTGCTTGTTTGTGTGTGAGTCTGTCTGTGTATTTTAAGCCTGTCGATTGATGCATACATCATGGTAAGAGTGTTGCAGTTATGTGCAATTCTCTCGCCACGAGGAGATTTCAAGGCAAAGGCCGGCACACACCAGAGGCACACTTGAAGATATAAGCTGCTTCAGGGCTGCCTTTGGAGGTGTCCGACTGGATAAATCTGCGGCACGGTCGCATCGCCCCGCATCCTGCAGGGGACGCAACAGGGGTACGAGTCAGCAGATAAATTGGACATTTCAGGAAAGCTGAAAATCCATCATGCCTTCACGCTCCTGCAACCCCCACCACCACCAACCCATTCCAGCTCTCGCTCTCACACACACAAACCTACACATACCTACTCACACAGACACACACACACCTACTCACACACACACGCACACCTACTCACCCACTCACATACACACACACACACACTCCTACTCGCCTACTTACACTCACACACAGCGACACACACACAATTCAGCACCCAGCCCCGTGATTTCTGACGGGAGTGTAAAATCACATAAATAACGAATGAGTGGAAATAAAAGCAGCAGGCAGCAATCACAGGGGACGGGCAGGCAAAGTCAACAACAAGCCAATCATCTGCTGGGCATGCCATCATGGCTGCCTCCTCACTTTTTTTTAAGTCTCTCTTCCGTTACGTTTTTTTCTGTAATGTACCCCTGCTGAGTGCTGATGATCTGTTTTTGAGGTGAGTTTTTTTTTGTTGTTGTTGTTGGGAGTGATCTGTCATTACATTGATCTGTTTGTTTTTAGTGATACGTTGTTATGGAGATTGGAGAGGGGTTGATGTTAAAGTGATGGGTAATATGCACCGACCAACAACACCATTTTGTGTTTTTACACACAAATTTGTCACCTCTACCATCCCGTTTCACTCCAAATGATATACAAATTCATGTGTGCTACTTTTTCATAATCCTACAGATGTCACTATCTATTCCAGGCTGATAGGAAGTGAATGACAAAATGTGTATCATTTATTATTATTGATGTATGTAATCGATTCCATATACTCTGTGGATGTTGATATGTGGCGGGGATGTTTATCAGTTAAGACAGATGGTGGAGAGTTTGGGGAGGTTAGTTTAACCTTTATGAACTCTGCATATTAAATGGAGACATGGCAACATAATCGATTGAGAAAAGTTTTTTTCTTAGCTTCTCACCTCTTGCCTCCAAGCCAAAAAAAAAAAGAAGAAAATATCTGGGAACATTTGGGTTTAAAAACTGTGTTGCTTAGCAACCATTTTGACAATATGCTTAAAGATCTGTAAATATATGAAATAAAAAAAAAAAAAAAAACATTAGATAAAACAGAAGCTCAATGTTTTTGAAGGTGGACCTGAAAACAGATGCTGGAATGGACTTTTTGGCAGGACTTCATCAAAGCAACACGGCGGGAAAAAAGAGAAGAAAATCCTTTCTGACTTTGACTGTGCCTGGAGCAAAAATTATTCCCCAGCAACATGCAACCGACCACAAAAAAGTAGTCAATTCACTGAGCAGTTGAGATGGAACTTGGTGGGAAATGGTGTGAATCTGCCAACAAGCCCACCACAATGTGGAATGGTATACCAGGTCGTTTGACAAAGGAAACAGTTTTGCATTCCAATATTTTATATGCAGAGTAACATTGAAATTTATTAATTTGAACCAAGTTTCCCAACTTTCATACATGAAAGGTGGAGAGAAAGTGTGTGTGGGCAATTTTAGAGTACCCACTGGAGCGGATCCTGCCAGAGAAAAATGTCCAATTAAGGAGAAATCAGCATTAGCCTATTCAACACTACAGAACTCAGGCCTGGTCTACAGAGCCATAGTTTGCCCCAAAGAGTGTGCTGTCAAAGAAACATTTTCATACTTACCAGACACTATTCAAATAAACTATTGGGTAACATTTACAGTACTTGGATAATCCTCCTACAGAAACTTAAAAGATCAACTGTAAAGAGTCGACTCAAGTTCAGTATGTCGAATTGTTGTTGAACGATTACCGAACATTGCCTTAACCAAATCCAATCCCTAACTGTAAAGTTGTCGTTAACAGAGTGTCAACAACTGTGTTTGTTTATAATCTGGGCATCTGTAGATGCTGTCGGACTATCCAAACGCATTATTAAAACTATCAAATGCATAATGTTATCAACCCATGTTGACATGGTACAGTAAGTTATGCTACTTTGCTAATGGTTGATTAAACGGGCATGAGGCTGTTTAATAGAACTGTTTTGTTTGCGATGTCTTATTTTTCATCCTTGTTGTAAAATGGGAACTACAGGGGGTGGTAAATACCAAAGATTCTAGAACAGAGCTCTGTTCTAGAATCTTTGGTAAATACAGACCAAATCAAACATAAAATGAGATGAAAGTGTGCTGTGGTGACCAGGCGGGACTCAGTGATAGGGCCAAAACAAGAGCGATGAGTAAAACAACAGATGTGGTGGTGACAGAGGCAGAGGAGGGGAGGTGGGAGGTGATAGGGGTGGGTTTGGGATAGGATTAGTTTTGCTTCTGTAACGACAGATCATAAAAAAACACACACACATGAGAAGAGGAAACGGAGAGAGGGGGGTGAAGATTAGTGCCACTTGAGTAACAGAGTCTCAGAGAGGGGGAGAGAAAGGAAGAAAGAGAGAGGAAGAGAGAGGGAGGAGGGGGGGAGGGAGAGAGGAGAGGAATCCTCTGAGTTTAGACGGGATTAGTTATGCTTCAGGAACGAGAGAAGGGAAAAGAAATATGAGCACGATGGAATTATGTGATCCCGTCTGCAAGCGCACTGTAGACGGGGGGACAGCCAGTGACTTTGTGTATACAGTATGACAGGTGAACAGGCAGAAAACGTCTGCAGGAGGTTCACATTAACTTTTGTTACAGCGATCAATAAATGAAGCCAGTCAGGCAGGTAAGTGAAAATGAACTGGATGTGTCTTGACCACTGCCAGCATTCAACATAGTGCAATTGAGCCAAAAGAACAAACTTAAAGACAGAGAAGAAACCACTGGAGCACAATAATGTCTGACAGAGTCTTTACTTAAACGGAAATGGCAATGTCGACCACCCTGCTGTGTTACAATGGCAGGTGAGAAGACTACTTTGTGTTCTTTTCGTCTCTGCTGATTGGATAATACCTCTGACATTTCCACCAAACATAAGATAATGTCCCTGAAAATCTGTTGCACAACGTTTTGAGGAAATATGTAATTACAACCGTAACAAAATGGTACACACCATTTTCAGAGAGAGCGTTATGTGCTTCTGAAGGGCCCCTGAAGTACTGTAGCTCTGGTTGTGCTGCTGTTACTTTATGCTGGAGAACTGGCATCAACAACTGAGCTTTTAAAAGCAATAACAGCAAAAAAACAAACAAAAAACAAAACAAACAAAGCACATGCAATATTGACAAGATTGCATCAGTTAAATTCATTTTTAACTTTCATTCAACCAGGCTTGTTGGCTGAGTGCTCTCTGCTATATTTGAGACTTCAACAACAATAAGCCTATACTGCCCTACACACACACACACACACACACACACACACACACACACACACACACACACACACACACACACACACACACACACACACACACACACACACACCGGGAAGCTGCCCAACTGAGCCACAGCGTTGCGCTGAAGGCGAGTGGGCAGCTCTACAGGAGCAGTTGGGGGTTAAGTGCCTGCTGAAGGGCACGCAGCACTAGTTGGTGGGAGAAAGACTGTGGAACTCAACTCTTTTTCTCAGCCCCCCTGATTCTGCACACAGACTGCCACCCCAGACTGCCAGCCACCTTCAACCATAAGATCTATCCTTTAACCTCCATCAATCATTAAAGCAAAACGATGTAAGAATTGGTAGGCTACGTATACCACATTGTCGACAGTTTTCAGAAGTAGAGTAAAACTGACTGGTGCTAAGTAGACTCTTACACTTTCATTCCAAGTGACACAGACTTGAAACAGCAGGTTCAGGATTCAAACCCACGGCCGACCAATTCTCAGGTGGCGACACTACCACTGAAAACTGATGAAAACAGTCATTTTTCTGGCACAGTGCAACAAAGTTACAAAGTACAATACCAGATATTCTAGGTGTGCATCGGCAAGGTCAGAGATGTTATTCTCCGTATTATTAAGTAAAGTCCCTGTTTGAAGCCATGATTTTAAGGTAAAAGAACAAGACAGTGTTGCTTTAATGCACACGCTGTCCATGGTAGAAGGACTTAGACATGTATAAATATACAAATACACAAATCAAACAAGTCTACCAAATCTTCCACCAGGATATGCTTGGTGCTGGAAACCTCACAGTCACATACGATTCAAACATCTACTAGACGGAGAGAGTTGTTTTGTTTTCAGCAGAGCGTGGCGTTGCTGCTGATGCTCCAGAACTTTCCTGACTTTGTCTGAAGGGTGCACTTTGATGAAACCAAAACAGCCCAGGGACATGAGTCTAGTCTTGTGAATTTACACTGTTCAGCTACCTTGTGAGCAGTATACTAGGCTAGTACAGTAACGTTTGTGTAACAGTGTAATTTAGTCTTCCATTTTAATTTAGTGTAATTTAGTCTTCCATTTTCTTGTACAACTGCACCAGTTGTACAAGAGGCTGCTGCTTTTGATGATTACACGATACATCTTTAGTGACCTTTATTAGAGCGTGCATGGTCTCTGGAAGGTAAGAGCGGTATGGATTACAGGCACATTTGTTAAAGCAACTGCGATACATTATGGCTTAGTGGAGCCTGACACCGTTGGCATTTACACTAAAGCAGTTTACAAAAAAAAAGATGAAATAGACTCCAGAGAGCTATAACAATTAATTATGGTATGTTGATATTTCTAAGTTCATACATGCGCTTGTGTGAGGTTGCAGGGTGCAGATCTAAAAATGTCACACATTTCTTTTCTGTTTGCTTTGTTCTTTCGTTCTTTTTTTTTGCACTTTTATTGGTGTCTAATTTATTTTGGTACCAGCTGGAGCATCTGGTGCTGTGTATAGTGAACAGGCCCTGGTTTCATCTGGTGTTCTCTCTGTGTATAGTGAACAGGCCCTGGTTTCATCTGGTGTTCTCTCTGTGTATAGTGAACAGACCCTGGTTTCATCTGGTGTTCTCTCTGTGTATAGTGAACAGGCCCTGGTTTCATCTGGTGTTCTCTCTGTGTATAGTGAACAGACCCTGGTTTCATCTGGTGTTCTCTCTGTGTATAGTGAACAGACCCTGGTTTCATCTGGAGCTGTGTAGAGAGCAGAGCCTGGTTTTATCTGGTGTTCTCTCTGTGTATATCGAGCAGACCCTGGTTTCGTCTGGAGTTCTCTCTCTGTATAGTGAACAGACCCTGGTTTCATCTGGAGTTCTCTCTCTGTATAGTGAACAGACCCTGGTTTCGTCTGGAGTTCTCTCTGCTTCAGCTGGACATGTGACCTGATCATTTGTGTGGGTTTGCAGAATTCACACTGTTCAGTTTCTCAGACGTGGGCAACATGACAACAGTTTAAAATTCGGTTATAACTTCTTTATTCACAACCAAGAGCCAGACAAGCCAACGCTGAGCCTACTGCGTTCTCACTTCTCCCCAGCACTACACTTCTTCCCAAATCTGTCTGTCGGGAAACCACTCCCTCTGGAACTAAAATATGTATTACCCAAATGTATGGGGAGGAAGTAAATTCCTAATATGTTAATCATTCACCATTATATTAACAGAATAATTGGAGGAAGACTGAATGAAATTAAACAACATTAAACACAATAATAATAATGAAATCATTGTTTACAGACACACCAGGGTGTGATCCAGCTGCTTCAGCCTTTGCTGTCGTTTAAGGATTTATTCCTTTACTGTCTCTCATGTGTGCATTCTTCCTTGAATCTTGAATCAACAGTTTTGATGTTAGCAGAGAGGTCTTGAGGATGGTCTACACCAGTCTGCTGGAAAGTGTCATCTCATACAACATCTCATGCTGGTATGGGAATCTAGGGGCTAGGAGCAAAAGTAAACTCACAAAAATTATAAATATAGCCAGTAAAATCATACTGAACCCCCAGAGGCAGCTGGTGGAACTGTACACAACACACACTAAGCGGAAAGCCCTACAGATAGTCCATGATCCTTTACATCCACTACATCACACTTTTGAAAGACTCCCTTCAGGAAGAAGATATAGAGTACCTACATCAAGCAGAAACATTTTTAAGAAATCTTTTATACCATCATCTATTAATTTGCTAAATCAATATAATTTATGAGTTTTATGATTAACTGATTAACTTATATTATTTACTGCATTTTATTGACAACTTCTTTTGCACATTTCCATGTTTCTATATGTTGTACCTGCTGTGTAGTCTTGTATGTGCTCGCTATATGTCGTATCTGCTGTATAGTCTTTGTGTGTGTTTGCATTATGTTGTTATTATTGTATCTTTGTAGTAGTTTGTATGTAGTCTTTGTTTGTGTCTGCTTTATGTTGTACCTGTTGTGTAGTCTTGCTTGTGTGTGTTACATGTTTGGTGGGGCCAAAGACGAATTTCCACAGTAGTGGACAATAAAGACCTCTAATCTAATCTAATCTAATCTACATTTGTGATGGTGACTATGTTGAAGCTGGTTTTGGTATGGTGACTGTGATGTTAAAGCTGGTTTTGGTGACTGTGATGTTGAAACTGGTGTTGGTGACTGTGATGTTGAAGCTGGTTTTGTGATGGTGCCTGGGATGTTGAAACTGGTTTTGGTATGGTGACTGTAATGGTGAAGTTGGTTTTGTGATGGTGCCTGGGATGTTGAAGCTGGTTTTGTGATGGTATATGGGATGTTGAAGCTGGTATTATGATGGTGCCTGGGATGTTGAAGTTGGTTTTGTTATGGTATATGGGTTGTTGAAGCTGGTTTTGTGATGGTGCCTGGGATGTTGAAGCTGGTTTTGTGATGGTGCCTGGGATGTTGAAGCTGGTTTTTGCAATGGTGCCTGGGATGTTGAAGCTGGTTTTTGCAATGGTGCCTGGGATAGTGTGGTGATAGTGTGGTGATGTGGTGTCTGGGATGTTGAACGTGGCTTTGGTGATGGCATATGTGGTGCTCGAGGTTCCTTTGGTGATGGTGTCTGTGGTGCTCGAGGTTCCTTTGATGATGGCATCTGAGGTGCTCGAGGTTCCTTTGTGATGGCGTCTGAGATGCAGAATCTTTGTTAATCTAGTTCTAGGAAACTGAATGTACATTTGTCATGCCGTTTGTTTGGGCTGCTGGACTTGCCTTTGTTATGGTGCATGTGATACACTTACCATTTGCCCCTGCAGACAGCAGGTGGCGCTGCAGCTAAAAGCACCTGGCCCACATCCCACAGCTTTGATCCGGGTCTCCTGTGCCCTTGTCTGGGCATCAGCCTCTCTCTCTTTCTCTCTCTCTCTCTCTCTCTCTCTCTCTCTCTCTCTCTCTCTCTCTCTCTCTCTCTCTCTACTCCAGGGGGCTCCAGAGAGGCCAGCGACTGCACTGCACTGTGCTGCTGGGAGGCAGCCGGGGGAAGGTTGGTGAGGAGAGGTCCTCCACCACCACCACCTCTTCTCCAGCATGTTCCCAGGTACACAGGTGTAGAGCAGGCCAGGGGCCTCCTTTATAAAAGTGTTGCGCAGAAACCATCCTACATTTGATTTTAGATCATTTCTGAAATTATCGTACGTGTGATTCAGAGAAAACGAACGTACTCACAAAAAACCGGAGTCGCCCACCCTTGCAGATGTGGCCATTATAAATCACAAATGAACGTCAACTTGTGTGCAGCCGGATGGTTTTAGGTCTCTGCCTTGCAAACACCCCCTCATCAATACCATTAGCATATGTTTTAATGAAATCAATGGCCTAAAAGCTGTAGCCTATGTAAAATTATATATTGAAAACATATAGGCCTAGCCTATGCCATCTGATGTTAACTAGCCTATATGCATCAGTTCGAATAGCTTAACTAATTATGTTTTTTCCAAGCAAAGCTTTCTGGAAAGAGATCGTATGCATCCATGTCCATTGCCCTCTGCTCGCTTTCATTCCTTTTGCTTGCAGTAATGTGAATAATCAACATTTAGTTTAGGTCTACTTTGTAGAAAAAAAATTGTGAAGGCCTACCTTTAAGGAAAGACCTATAGGCCTACAGCATAATCCTGTACGTTATGGTACAGTGCTACTGTACGTTTCCAATATGACCCAGGGTAATATGCTGATTTAGCCTACAAAACAGAGGACTAAATTATAAGCGTGATATGTCATGTAGGCTTAACGTTTCTTTTAGGATAGGCTATGTTTTGCTGAAAAAGTAGCCTAGTTCGCCGGTCATTATGCATTCATTTTGCATATATATCTTTGCGATCATTTTCTTTCAATAATGTCCAATGGATTAAATATTGTCCTTTATTGTTTGCTTTAGGCTGAATATGGAGATGCCCTGCTTTCAGAGGATAACTTCCGTCCCTTGGTTGTGTAGGCTATATATGATATAAAATATCTATAGCCTACATTGTATAGCTTACTTTCAAATATTACCTTTCTGTTACGGAGCTGGGAATAGGCCTATGAGCACAAATTAGGATGTAGTGGAGGCTAAACACGAGTAAACACAGTTTATCCACCTCTGAAATTTCAGAAATAGAGTTTACCCACCTCTTATTAGAGTTTATTCACCTCTCAAAAAGAGTTTATTCACTTTTAACATTCAAAACTGTATTATCCAATACTATCCTATATTCCCAATATTGTACAATAACCTCCACCATTATCAAACATATTGAGTGCCTTTTTTACTGTAAAATTCCGATACCGCATGGCGCAGTCCACCTCACCGAGATCGCAGAATTCATAGTTCACCCAACTCTTATTTTACCACTACATCCCTGGCGCAAATGTACTTTTCCTCTCCTAGGGCAATTGGACATTTTATGGTCAATATTACATTAGATTGGTGAGTACACTAAGTATACTAGATCACCTGTAAGAATGTTTCATTCATTCTATGGTAGGTCTTGGTGTTTTTTTAGATATTATGAAATAAGTAAGCTATACGTTTTTTCCACTTTCTTAAATGGGCTATAGTTCTCATTAGCAGTTTTATGCCAAACCATGAAACATTAAGCTGCGTCCAAAAACGACTTTAAAAATCTTCTGATATTGATCATGCATATGGCAAAGAAAGACATGAGATCGTTGGTCTTGGAATTTTGAAAATGCATCGCACTTAGACTTCAGATTACTTGCAGTTCCCGGCATTACCACAAGGAAATGGTCGTACGTCAAGTTTGAACCTGACGTGGAGATAAGCACTTTTCCACGTCAAAGACGTTTTTTATAAATCTGAGCGTTGGCATAGATTTGAGCGTACGCACGGTCTAAGATCAAATCTGTGCGTAAGAACGCTTTATAAATGAGGCCCCAGGTGAGACAGACAGCACATCTTTTTTGCACATGTTTGCGAGTGACGCTATGAGAAGCTGACTCTCTGACTGATAGAAAACTTTGGCAATAAATAAATCAAATAAAACTTCACCTGGTTGTGAACCAGCAAAGTCTCAGTAACAGCCTCAACCGAGTGAGTGGGCGAAATGTGTTGTTTTTTCCACCTCTCACTTATTTGTTTAGCACTGCCTTACTTATCAAGGTCACCACTTATTTGTTTAGTCTGTTCATTGGAGAGCACTTCAGACTTCCCTCAGGTAATGGATGACAAATGAGTTGTACATGCGTGATAGCTCCTGCTGCATTCCCTGTGAACCTAGAGGATAAGGAATGGCGAACAGTCTCCACAGGTGAGACAGGAAACCCGAGCATCAATTCCTGCATGTATTCACTTACTTCCGGCACATAGATTCTATTAAAAAATACATCCGTAGGCGTACAGCAGTACACTATGCGTTTCATTTATGTATAAGTGGAGGTATATATAATTGTTTGCTGGGGGACACAATGGACTTCATGGTCTCAGTCAGGTACAAATGCACACAGGTTTCCATGGCAACACCATTAAGAGTGCCATCAATTGTTGTGAAATCCCCCCCTGGTTTGTACATGCGGGGATCGCATCTTGCTGACTGTCGTCGATATGCCTTATGAGAGAGAAGGTCATATCATTATGTACATATCAGATGGGAGAGCGAGAGAGATCATATCGTATGTACATATCAGATGGGAGGGAGACAAAGACTTGCCCCCTTTCTCTTCTTTGCTCTGACACAACATGAGATTCCCCCTCAACCCCTCGGAAAACAAAGCAGATCGCCAAGCTCTGACAGAGAGAGGGGGAGCACTGATGAACGCGTAGAAACAGAGAGAATGAGAGAGAAAGAGAAGAGAGAGAGAGAGATGGAAAAGAGACAGATGTGGAGATGTGTTGACAGAGAGCTCACCAAAAGTCAGGAGAGGGAGGAGAACGAGAGAGGGAGAGAGACTGAGAGAGGGAGAGAGGGGGGGCACACGAAGAGAGAAACAGAGAGAGGCAGAGAGGTTCTGTTTAATTAGCGCCCCTTGAGATCCCCTCTATGGAACTAGACAGGAAGCAGGGATAGACTTTAATTGGCCTCGCATGGCAGAGAGAGAAAGAGAGAGAGAGAAAAGAGAGAGAGAGAGAGAGAGAGAGGAGGATGGAGAAGAGTGGACCTGCACCTCAGAATGATGGGGTGCACAGCCATTGTTTTGTGTGTGCATGTGTCAGTGTGAATGTGTGTCAGAAAGCGAATGCGTGTGTGTTTTGTGGGTGCATGTGCGTATGTGTGTGTGTGTGGTGTGGTGGTGTGTGTGTGAGTGTGTGTGTGTGTGCGTGTGCATCTGTGTTTGAGTCTGTGTGTGTGTGTATTTGTGGATGCATGTTTGTGTGTGCATCTGTGAATGACTGTATGTACCATACATATGTACACTCACCATGTGTGTGTGTGTGTGTGTGTGAGTGTGTGTGTGTGTGTGTGTGAGTGTGTGTGTGAGTGTGTGTTTGTGTGTGTGTGTGTGTGTGTGTGTGTGTGAGTGTGTGTGTGTGTGTGTGTTTGTGTGTGTGTGAGTGTGTGTGTGTGTGTGTTTGTGTGTGTGAGTGTGTGTGTGAGTGTGTGTGAGATGGTGAGTACACTGTAAAAAGCATGCAAAATTGTGGGGCGAGAACAAAGAGGGCTGAGGGATGAGGGCAAAAGGGAGAGTGAGACAGAGAGGGAGGGGGGAGAGAGGGGTGGGGAGGGGGGTGAGGGAGGAGAGGGAGGGGGAGGGAGGAGGAAGGGGGTGAGAGAGAGGGGGGTGAGGGAGGGAGGGAGGAGGGAGGGAGAGAGAGAGAGAGAGAGAGAGAGAGAGAGAGAGGGAGAGAGGGAGGGAGGGAGGGAGGAGAGGGAGGAAGTGAGGAGAGGGAGATTTCACAAATGGAAAACATGGACCTCAGAAAACCATGAAATATTACTAGTAAATCAAGAGCTGGGAGAAAGGATGGAACCAAGAAATAGCAGACCGAAGATGATGGTAGTCAGAGAGAAAGAGAGAGTGAGTGAGTGAGTGAGAAAGAGAGGAAGACAGAGAGAGCAACTCCTTCAGTGGTACCTCAGCTAAACAAGACACACACACTCACACACACACACACTCACACAAACACACATACACACTCACACAAACACACACACTCACACACACACACACACACACACACAATAATAATACACAAACACACACTCACCTCACACAAACACACATTAACACTGTTTATAGCCAACATTATTACACACACACACAAACACACACACACACACATTTTCTCTCCATTGCCACCCCCTCTTGTTCAGTTTCCTCAGTTCCCCATAAAGGAGCATTATTCTAACCATGCTCTCAATCAATGCAGGTGACTGTGTATCGGTGATCAATCAAAAGTCCTGTGACAGACATTGATCAGGTTCAGTCAGATGTGACATAAACAAGCCATCCTGTCGGTCGATAGTGGAGCTTGTGTGTGTATTGTGAGGTGTGTGTGTGTGTATTTGTGTGTGTGTATTGTGTGTGTGTGTGTGTGTGTGTGTGTGTGTGTGTGTGTGTGTGTGTGTGTGTGTGTCTGTGTGTAAGGTTCGTGTGTGTGTCGTCCCCAGACAATGCGACTGTGTCCAATTAAAAGCAGGCGATGCTAAGTAAACCTGCTGATATAAAGGCTCATTTCCACACATGATGCAGAGACAATAGCCCGACCCGGTATCGGGCAGCATAGCCTGTGTGTCATAGCCGCCCCTCAGACAACGGCGAGCTGGCAGCACTCGCTAAATCAATCATACCGCACCGTATCACCCAAGGAGATGGAGGAAGAAAGCAGAGACAAAAGGATGAGAGAAGGAGAGAGGGAGCAGATAAATGAACGAGTGTTCCACCGCCACCACACACTCCCTGGTGCCTGAACTCTGTGATTGTTGTGTTCCCTCTCACTTCTCTTTCTTTCTTTCTTCCTTTCTTTCTTCCTTTCTTTCTTTCTTCCTTTCTTTCTTTTTTTTTCCTCACTGGCCAATGCAGGTTTTCCCCACTCTCTTTCCATATGTTGTGTATGGCTTTCATTTTCTTCACATCCTCTCTCTCTCTCTCTCTCTCTCTACCTCACTCCTCTCTCTTTTTCTCGCTCTCCCTCTCTTTGTCCATCTGTTTTGGGCCCTTTGCTAATTCTCTGAGGTTAGCGCAGCATACACTAATTACCAGAGCCTTTGGTTTTGTTCCAGCAGCTGCCAGAAAAAATATTGACTCAAACGGATCCGCACCAGTTTTCTACACCACCAGGCAGGGTGAAAGCAGCTCTGTTTGTATTTCGCCAGCAAAAACGCTGGATAAAGGGGGAAAATAATCATTCCATTATCATTTAAAAACGTTCATCTCATCCGGCGACTTTTCAAAAAGTACAATGGCTGAGGAGGATAATTGAAATTCATGCTCTAGTAGTGCAGGCATTCACACTGAAATTAGAATGGGATAAACCTCAGATACTGCCCAGCATTTACGTATGAGAGAGGATGAAACCAGGTTTTGTTCTGCCAAGATGCACAGCATGACTCTCCCACTACTGCCAATGTAATGGATGAGGCTACATGCTACATATGTAGCTACACGCTAATCTCAGCTAGCTGTTTCCACTACTGCCAATGTAACGGATGAGGCTACATGTAGCTACACGCTAATCTCAGCTAGCTGTTTCCACATGTAGCCTACGTTCGCGCTGGTCTGACAAACCCTGACTGCGAGCAACGCTGGCTGGAAGATGTTAGTCTGGCCCTCATGTGATTAGGCCCACGATTTTGATCTCCAGATGTAGGCCTATTAAATGGAAATGAGGCCCCAAGGGGTCACCGCCGTCGCTAGCGAGCGGATGGCGTGACTGCTAGCGCTGTTCTACACTAATGGACTTGTGACCCTGACTTCACAGATGACCGATGCATTACGGATGACCTGTGCACTGCCGATGGTGACCGGTACATTACTGATGGTGACCTGTGCATCTGCACACAGAGGTGACAGTCACTCAGATTTATCAAAGCTGACTGCACAAACCCTTGGCCTTGAACAAGCCCCTTGAACACCACCACCACTCTGTCATTCATTTTCATATGTGAAACATTTCTTTTTAGTTAAGAGTTTGAGGGAAATATTTGTTTCATTACATGAGTAACGAGATACTATCCATATGGGTGACTGCTAGTGATGGTGATCAATCTGAAAATCAGATATTCAGTATTTATGAAGTTAAAGAAATGTGTTATATAATGCACGAACGCACATTGATCCCTGTATTTTCACCTTTCTAAAACGAGGACTGTGCCAATAAGTCTCCGTCTCATCAAAGGCATGCAGACAGCACGACACCACGTGGCACCACTGACCTTAGACCAGCCAGCAGCAGAGACATCGAGACCCACCAAAGCTGAGTGCCTTCAGCTCCCATTACCTCCCCATGCTCAGCAGGTCATCTTCAAAGACAAATCCCATCTCCGCTGACCCCAGAACAGTTTCTGGGTGCAGGCCTAATCAAAGAGCCGACTTTCTCCAGGACTGACACTGGGCACAGAGCAGTGGCAATGTGGAGAAAAAGAGAGAGAGAGAGAGAGAGAGAGAGAGAGAGAGAGAGAAAGAGAGAGAATGAGGGAATGTGGCTCGAGCTAACAGCTGAGAGACTGCAACTCGGTGGGGAAGCTGGGCTCCTGCTAGCCCCTGGAATCGTTCACCATGCATAATGAGATCTGTTGAGTTAAGAGCGATGCTTGAAAAAAAAAAAAAGAAGCAACGCTACACTGTGATAATGAGCTAAAAAGAAAGTGTCACTTCCTGTATTCAGAGTGTTTAATTAATAGGGCTATTAATTGGTATCGCGCTAACCGCTAATGTGGCAGACTCCTGCTTCTCCTGGTTCCAGTGTGAATTAACGATGCTTATTGTTGCATGTGAGTGAGTGACACTGAAAGGTCAACATGGTGAGGTGAAGTGTGAAAGCTGATTGAGCTCAGACCATTTTTGTTTAACAGCAGGGTTCATAAAACCTGATAATGACTGCTGAAGTACAATAGCAGTGAGCCTGGCTCTTAGAGAAAGGAAACGGCTACACTTAGTCAGAAATAACATGGGGTCTATTAGGCCAGGAATTAATGAATTAAACACTTCTGTTCTGTTCTTCTGTCATATATATTTTATATTTTTTTTAAATAGAAAAACTCAGCAATTAAAGTAGAACAGGTGGTACTGGAAATAATGTTCTAATTACCGGTACTCAAAAGCTCAACTTTACAGTAATATCCCAGAGAAAAAGCAATTGCGGTGCTTCAGGCCAGAAAAGGGGACCAGAAGATTGTCCACGGCCACCCCTCCACACAGACCTCAATGGTTCATTCCGTTTCTCGCTGTAGGAGCCTGGATGTTTATTTGGACAGGTGAGGTGTGTTGTTCTGAATCCCTCCTTGCAAAATAAGCACACAAAATCATACACACACATGCTTAGGTACAGAGTATGTGTGTACACAGAATGCATAAAAAGTAATTTTAAACAAAACAAATAAAAATTTTAACAAAGCAAGCGACAAAACCCCACAAGAGTAAAGAACAGGAGAGGAAGAGATGCATAAAAGAGAAAGGATAGAGGGGAGGGGAGAGAGAGGGGAGAGAGGGGAGAGAGAGAGGGGGAGGAGGGGAGGAGAGAGAGAGAGAGAGGAAAGGAGAAGAGAGAGGAGAGGGGGAGGAGGAAGAGATGAGAAAGGATAGAGAGGGGAGAGGGGAGAGGAGAGAGAGGGAGAGGGGGGAGAGGGAGAGAGAGGTAGAGAGAAGGAGAGGGGAGAGAGAGAAAGGGGAGATGACAAGAGAAAGGATAGAGAGGGGAGAGGGGACGAGAGAGAGAGGGAGAGAGAGAAAGGATAGAGAGGGGGAGAGGGGGAGAGAGAGAGAGGGAGAGGGGGAGAGGGAGAGAGAGAAAGGGGGAGAGATGCATAAAAGAGAAAGGATAGAGAGGGGAGAGGGAGAGAGAGGGAGAGGGAGAGAGAGAGAGAAAGGGGAGGAGAGAGAGAGGGGAGAGAGAGAGAGGAGAGGTGAGAGAGGGAGAGAGAGGGGGATAGAGAGCATGAGAGAGGAGAGAGAGAGAGAGAAGGAGAAAAGAGAGAGAGGGAGGGGAGAGAGGGGAGAGAGGGGAGAGAGAGAGAGGAGAGAGAGAGGGGGAGGAGGAGGTGGAGGGGAGAGAGAGGGGAGAAAGAGAGAGAGGGAGGGGGAGAGAGGGGGAGGAGGGGAGAGAGAAAGGATAGAGAGCATGAGAGAGGAGAGAGAGGAGAAAGGGGGAGAGGAGAGAGAGGGAGAGAGAGAGAGGGGAGAAAGAGAGAGGGAGGGGAGAGAGAGAGGGGAGAGAGGGGAGCAGAGAGGGGAGAGAGGAGAGAGAGAGAGAAGGAGAAAGAGAGAGGAGAGGGGAGAGAGACAGGAGGGAGAGGAGAGAGAGGGGAGAGAGGGAGGAGAGGAGAGAGGAGAGAAAGAGAGAGGGGAGAGGTGCCAACCCTCCAGCCATGGCCTCCATTGCCACTGCCCTCCTCACTCCATCGGCTCCTCCACCCAGTGAAAGAGAGGAACGGACAGCAGCGCCCGGAGCCAGCAGAGCAGTAGAGTGCATGGGAGGAAAACAGAAAGAGGCAAGAGAGGGGGAGAGAGAGAGAGGGGAGAGTGAGAGGAGAGAGGGGAGAGAGAGAGGGAGGAGAGAGAGAGAGAGAGAGAGAGGGGAGAGAGACAGGGAGAGAGGGAGGACAGGGAGAGAGGGAGGAGAGGAGAGACAGAGGAGAGGGAGAGAGAAAGGGGAGAGGAGGAGAGAGAGAGAGAAAGGGGAGAGGGAGAGAGAGAAAGGGGAGATGGAGAGAGAGAGGGGGAGAGAGAGAGAGAGAGGGAGAGAGAGAAAGTGGTGGGGGCAGAGGGTTGGAGAATAACAGTGAGAAAAAAGAGAGAGAGAGAGAGCATGAGAGAGAGGCACGTAGGAGAAACCGAGGGCGCGAGAACCTACATGACTGCTACAGGCTGACCAACGTGTGTAGAGCTTCTCTCTTTCTCACCCCACCCTCTCTCTCTCTTCTTTCTCATTCACACATCCTCTCTCTCTCTCTCTCTCTCACACACACACACACACATCTACCCTCTCTCTCTTCTCATCTTTCTCACTCACATACCCTCTCTCTCTCACACACACACACACATCTACTCTCTCTCTCTCTCTCACACAACACACACCTACTCTCTCTCTCTTCTTGTCTTTCTCACTCACATCCTCCATGTTCATTCCTCCTGTCACTGCTTTCTCCTTCGTGACCTCGGTCTCTTCCTCCGTTCCCCCCGCACCACCACCCCTCCTCCTCCTCTTCCTCCTCCTCCTCCCTTCTTCCTGCTCTGGGTCGCTGTTGTGACTCACTATGTATGGCTCACGCTGGAATCCTCTTTTGGTCATGTACAGTGCCTTAGACTGAGGACAACTGCAGGTCTGACTCCCTGACCCCTCGGGCGCCCCATCGTATTATGCACTGGAACCTGAGACTCCATCACCTCCTGTGCACTCTCCCAGTGAACCTGTACACACACACACAAACACACACACACACACAAATCACACACACACAAACACACACACACACACACACATGAATCACACACACACACACAAATCACACACACACATACACACACACACACATAATATTACATGAATCACACACACACACACAAATCATTAATATTGACATGCACACACACACACACACACACACACACAAACACACACACACACAGACATGCACACACACACATACACACACACACACACCCAAACACACACACACACACACACACACACACACACACCAGAGGTGGAAAAACAAATACATTTACCAATGCTATTTGTACTCAATGTGAAACAATTATAGTTTTTCTGTGTATTTTGTATTTTTTAAGTAGTTTATAAATCAGTATTTCAAATTTTACTTGATTAAGCATTCTTGAGGCATTGTACTTCGCTACATCGTAAATCCCATCCATTTTGAGTAAAAAAAGCGGCACTCAACTAAAACAGAAAGGGAGAGAGAAAAAATCGCCAAATTCTAAACCACTAGCCTAGTGGGATAAATATTCGCAATGTAGGTTGTATTTTACAAATAGGACATAACCGTCAGCTGGCGCCATGCAGTTCTTTCTGAAAGTGATGAGATGGAGCTGGATCAGATACCAGATTAGCTTCTAAACTGCGAAAGTGTATTTTCCGGGCTTAGCTCCACTGGTTGTCCTTCTAGTCTGCTTTTAGCACCAATGTGAGCATTCAAGCAAACACCATGGGATTGTGGTTTTGACGCTTTGTGCCTGTCTTCGGCGCATATTTATTAGGCAGCGTTTCCTCATGTTGATGACTCTCTTTTCCTCTGTTTGGCCTTGTTTTGCAACCTGATCTTGCCTTCTTTGGAGAAAGACATTGCACCAGCAGTACAACAATTACGGGTCCATCAGCGATGCTCAACCAAATAAACAAAAGATAGACTACTCCATGAATCGTGCAGGCGGACTAAACCATTTAGCTCTTTAGCAAGGGAGAGGAGAGTGACCTTAGACCAGTAAGGTTTCAAACTTTTTTCAGAATCTTACCTCTTTAAAAATGACAGATTACTCCATAATTCAAACTCTGGGTGACTGTGGTAGTTAAACTAGACAGTTTTCACTATAGTGTTTTGTATAAAATCCAGTCAGTCAAACTTACATTTCGGCCTGACATTCATTCTTTGGACATTTAATTTGTAAGTTAAAAATATTCAGGTGCAAACAAATATATGGTGAAATAAGTATTGAATGCTTAATTTGTTTTTAGTAATTACCCTAAACTTCCAGTGAGTATATCTAAAAATTTTCACCATTACTATATTAACACACATGGCAAACCAAACATGCCATGTACAGTGGAATGACACAGGAAAAAGTATTGAACGCCCAATTGAAATTTCTTCATCACTTTGTAAGTTTCGTTGTAAATGACAGCTTCTACACATTCCTGTATGATTGGGAAACTTATTATAATCACAGCTGCCGGGCGGTCATATAGGTTTAGTCAGATTTTTTTTTTTTTTTTTTCTTTTTCTCAAGATGTCCAAATTTCCGCCAATGATCTCCCTGACACTGAAAGACCGGGTACACAAAACTTGGTGGAGCATGTACCCCCATATGGATAGTATGGAACCGCCATTTTTCGTTTTCATCTGCAGCCCCCCGCTGGATTGGACCCCGAAAGGAGGGTAGGGCAGACACAGTTCTCTGTGAATCTTTTATATGTTGGTCTCAAGGGCCCACATAAACCTGGCTCATAATCACTCATTTGTGATTTTGCCCTCCGCAAAAAAATGAAAATCAGTAGGATTAAAAAGAAAGCCAAAATAAATATTCATCATCATCATCATGGCTGCATTTTCAGTATTGGCGGTAGTAGTCGCTTTGTCCACTAGATGGCGATCGCTGCAGGAGACTTAATTTGTTGGAAGTTAAAAGGGGTTGAAAACAATGGACGCCCATACAAGGACTGTACCTTCAACGTTGTTTCTAACATCTAATAAGGATAGGACGCATGTTCACATGAAGTGTAATTCCCATTTCTTCTTGAAGCCGAAATAAATCTGAGTGGATGCTTTATCGACATGCTTGGTTTTTACTGCAGGTACGTTAATCTTGTAATAACATCAATAAGGACCTAGGTAATTGCCAATACCGTTAGCGTTGGTTGAGTGATGGAGGCATTTGATTTTCATTGCATTTGTAGAAAACTATAAATGGGTTATACTCAAAATGTATAGCAGCACTGTTTGTATCTTTCGACCAAGTCATTTATTGCACGCATACAAAATCATTCTGTAATGGAAGATTTACCAACGCATAATCGTCTGATACAGTTTTGCCTATACATGTGAGACTGGAGACTTCGTTTACGGTTTTTGGCGCGTGCAGGGTGAGAGGGAATCGATGCTCTTTGATTACAGCTTGTAGTTGTAGTCTGTGAAATTAAAAGACGCGGTAAGTGTGAAGTATCCAAACAATGACACTTTCATTTCCTCATTATGGCTGCTTTTAGCAAAACACCTTAAGCTACTGTGTAGTAGGTCCCATTTAGAAGTGGCTACTTCATTTGGCGCTTTCCTTGACTCATGGAGCTGCGTGAATGTTACAACTTTTCTTCGCCACGCATATGACAGTTTAAGTCCTTTGATACTGTAAGGCGAAGCCATTGGTTTCCAAAGGAGATTTTTATTTGTGTCATTAGGCATAGCCTATTGACAATTTATGTCAATTAGGCCTACCTTTATAAATCCTACCTGTAGCTTAGGGAAGCTAACAACTTCTATTAGATCTAGTTTGTTAGTTACCGTTTTGTCATAACTCCTTGATGCATTTTGCATTTAGAATAGCCAGAGCTGTATATCTCTAATCGAAAATTAAACAATATTGGGTGCCTGAGGATCAGGCTGGGTGAACCCAGCCTGATCTGCCCGCTTTTATTTTTTGATTTTTTAAAAGATTGAGCTTGGTCTACGAAAGCCAGGACTAGCCATGGACCTCAGTTAAAACAACAACAACAATGCAAGGGAACATGAATCAGCCTATATTTGCACTAACAATACCTGACAAAGTTTCAACTTTGGGTCTGCTAAAAATGTGTATGAAACAGTCTAGCTTAATGATTTCATCAAGGCCCATTTGGACATGTCAGTTATTTGCACCACTGGTTAGATGTAAACAGTACCCCGCTTCAGACTAGGCTACTGTTACTTTAATTTGTGCATTAACAATAACGTTTCAGGACTACTGTTACTTAATTCTGCATTGGACAATAAAGTTACATGAACTAAAGATGACTAAAATCTTATGTAGAAGAAGAAACATTCACAAAAATCCATCCATCCAAAATGACCTTTGTTTTTGATAGCTGTTGAAAACGCATGGAACTGATAGATAAGTTTTTGTTTAAAAATACATAAAAATAAATAAATAAATAACATTATGCTGATACCTTTTGCTTTCCCAAATACAATGTAGCCTACAGGTAAGCATCTTCATCAATCCAGTTGCAATGGATGAACTGTGATGAACTGCCCTACTTGTGATTGTTTAGAGATTTTAAAGGTTTTATAACAATTTACATCTTTGGCTATTCTAGCAATCTATTCACCTTTTCAGCACCAGTAGGGTACTTTCTGTGCAGCCGCGACACACACACTCAGGCATGCCAAACAAGCATACACAAAAGTTTCAAGAGGGGATGGAGTAAAAATATGGCGACAAATTGAAGTGTGATTTATTTTCAAGGAACGGATGCGTGACTGAGCTGGCGGTCATATTTGTAACCGCTTATGCGTACATCTAGTTAGTCGCGAGTATCAGGTGTGATTTTGGACCATTGTTTTCTAAACAGATTCCAGGGGGTCCCTCTTGTGAATCCTGGATTCAATTACTTCGAACTGTTTAATTGAATTGAATTGAATTGGCTGCCTTCAAGTCTTTTTGGAGCTTTTCTCCTAATGGTCCTTGGCTCTTTTGAATTGACTATCCCTTCTGACTCACTGGTCAGAAATATTGCCGAAGATCCTGTGCAAGGCCGGTTCATGATGCAGTTGATGTTTCTTCCACTTGCAGATAATGGCTCCAATGCTGCTTACTGGAAGATTTGAGTTTTGAAAATGCATCTGTAAACCAGTTTCATTGATATGTTTTTGCAACAATAAGGTTGCCAAAGGTCTTGGGAGCTTTTGTCTTTTATCCATCATGAAATGTTTTTGTGTGACACCTTGGTAATGAAAAACCTTTTTTTTATAGCCCATCAATATGTAGGCTACTAACCAAGCTTATATTATTAATTTGCACAGATAGAAAGGATAACTACTCTCTAACTACTTACAGATTCCAGCTCCTTCCCTTTCCTTGCCTTAGTGCTTTTTCTTAGCGTGTTCAATACTTTTTCCCTGTGTTATTCCACTTCATTACACATGACTCTACTTATGGAGTTGTTTGGATTTTTTATGTGTGGATTACCTTGTTATGCTTAATGCCTGGTGAAAATGTTTGCCCCCCTGTATTCCACTTTTCAAAGGGCCCTCTCCTCCATTGGGGCCCTATACTTCCCACTTCCCCCAGTAATGATGCCTTTAATCTGCTGAACCTTCTGCTTTCGTTTCCAAATATAAAAAAAACTCTCTGCAACTCAACATTGGCCTGCCTGCCCTCAGCTGCCTGTGAGGGGGCTTTTCAGTTGTGCTGGATTACTGTTCACTGCAAAGCCAACCCAAGGATGAGTGCAACTAACTTTTGAAAAATCAACTATTTCTCAAACTTAAAGGAGAACTCCGTGATTTTTCACATAGATTTCCATTTCTCAACGTCCTTATCAGGCAAATTACCTCCATCAGCCGCCATATTGTAACACTTTTTGGGCACTTATCGCATAGTGTATGCGTGCGAAGGCTTAAGCGACACCAATCTTGCTCCAGCAGCTTAGATCACAACAGATGATTGGCACGATGTCTTCACAGCACCAATTTGATTGGCTCAATGTATTTATTCACATGTCGGCGTTTTGCGTGGAAGGGGTTGTGATATGTGTAGACAACTGCCATATTAGCGTTA
This sequence comes from Alosa alosa, assembly GCF_017589495.1. Lineage (NCBI taxonomy): Eukaryota > Metazoa > Chordata > Actinopteri > Clupeiformes > Clupeidae > Alosa > Alosa alosa. The sequence continues at coordinate 7,832,803 of NC_063208.1, forward strand.
CAAACTAACCCCATGCATTACTATGGAGGATTTTTGAGTGCTGTATCTCCTCATTTGTCTCTGGTAAACTAGTTGTTCTGGTACCTACCCCCAAAAAAGTAACTTCGTAGCTTTTACTTAAAGTACATTTTAAATGAACTACTTTTTACTTTTACTTGAGTACATTTTTCAGATCGGTATTTTTAACTGTACTTGAATAATATTTCATCAAGGTATTGGTACTTTTACTTGAGTACAATATTTTCGTACTTTTTCCACCTCTGACACACACACACACACACACAGGCACGCACACACACTCAAAATCACACACACACACACACACACACTGAAAACACACACACACACACAAATCACACACACACACACACACACAGGCACGCACACACACTCAAATCACACACACGCACACACACACTGAAAACACATACACACACAGACACACAAACACAAACACTGTTTGAGTATGCTACACACATGCAGCTTGGTATTCATCAGATAGATGTGGGAGATTGACTGTGTGCCTAGTCTATAACATTCACACAACACACTCACCAACACACACACACTCACAAACACACACACACACACACACACACTCACACACACACACACTCACACACATACAGTATATACACCCCCCCACATACACACAAACACACACCTAAACACATAACCTCCAGACCGCCACCCTCCTCTCCATCAGCACCTGGCCAATCACGTTTGTGTGTGCGGCATAAGGCCCCACCACACAGACAAACAGGAAAAGAAATGCCCACTCCGCCCCACCCCAACCCTCCCCACCCCAACACACCCCACCCCAGTACACCCCAACACACCCCACCCCAGTACCCCAACACACCCCACCCCAGTACACCCCAACCCTCCCCACCCCAGTACACCCCAACACACCCCACCCCAGTACACCCCCTCCGCCCCCCACTAACCCCACCCCAACACACCCCACCCCAGTACACCCCACCCCTTCCCACCCCAGTACACCCCAGTACACCCCAACCCACCCCTCCCCACCCCTCTCCAACCCACTCCAACACTGTCACCCACCCCAGCCCAGTCTGGCCAGTGAGGACGTGTGCAGGCTCCTCTGAGCCAGCATGCTGGCAGCAGGCAGTGCCTCTGCAGCCCCGTCAGCTTGTTTGCTCACTGTTTGAACAGGGCTCGCTCAAACAGGCAGGCAAGGTCAACAGACGCCTCTAGGCAGGGGGCCCCCCAAAACTGTGTGAATTTGGGATTCTTACTCGACAGCCTTTAAAAAAACAAACAAAAAAATGCTTTTATAGACAGGGAAGCTGATGCCAGCAGAGTGTGTCAAGCTTTGATAATCAATCATGAAAAGCAGGGTATTTGGAAACACAAACTGTAATTGTGTTATTTTCTGTAATTTTGCCCATCGATTAATCAAGCATTGTATCAGTCTGCTATATAAATGAAATTAATTATGTAAGGGATAATGTATAGAACGGCGGTCATTGTCTGAAAATAAGTCCTGTCAGGGTGAACAGGACCCCGACGCGCCAGCGATAAATATCAGACCTCCGGGCGAAAAAGACCCATTCAAAGGAATGGAGCATTCTGCAGCACTATGAAGAGCCGTGTAATAATATTCCGTAACACTTTACTGGACAGTATCAACATAGGAGTGACATGACACTGTCATGAACACATGACACTGTCATGACACATGAACCCTAACCCTAATCCTAACTTTTATGACAATAAACGAATGGCACTCAATAACAGAACCATTATGTCATAAACGTTTATGACACATTCATTACAGTGTCATGTCACTCTAATGTCAATGTCTATCTGTCTGTCTATCTATCTATCTATCTATCTATCTATCTATCTATCTATCTATCTAATGTAATCTCATATGTCATAAACGTTTATGACACATTCATTACAGTGTCATGTCACTCTAATGTCAATGTCTATCTGTCTGTCTATCTATCTATCTATCTATCTATCTATCTATCTATCTATCTATCTATCAATCTATCTATCTATCTATCTATTTATCTAATGTAATCTCATTTCAGGAGATTGCACTTATCTAAATCTGTTTCTTTTCCACTTTCTATATTTCTTCTCTGCTTTCTCTCCCTTAATGTCTTTTTCACTCTCATCCCCCTTTTCTTTCCGTTTCAGTGGTTCTGTCTTTCCATTCGTACCTCCTTCAATCTCTTTCTTTCTCTCTCGCTCACCACCCTCTGGCCCAATTTGCTGGTTCATCTCTTTATCTTGTCTCTCTACCTCTCTCTCTCTCTTTCACTCTCTCTCTCTCTCTGCCTCTCTTCCTTCATCACTCTCTTGCTCTCCGAGTCCAACTGCCTATATCCCTCCCATACCCCCACTCCCCTTGCTCTCACCCACTCCCTTCCACGCTTCCCTCTCTCTCTCTCCCTCTCTCTCCCTCTCTCTCTCTCTCTTCCCTCTCTCTCTCTCCACCTCCCTCTCTCTCTCTCTCCACCTCCCTCTCTCCTCTCTCCCTCCCTTCGCTACTCTCTTGCAGTGTTTATTTAAGCACTTTCACGGTCACTGCACTGTGCTCCCTCTCACAGGACGGAACTGTCCTTTCCCCTCCCCCCTCTCTACACTGCTCCACCGTGCATATATGGGAGGAATAGCTTCCCTCTCTCCCCTCATACCTCACACACACACACACACACACACACACACACACACACACACACACACACACACACACACACACTCACTCCACACACACACACACACACTCACAAGCACACACACACACACACACACACACACACACACACAAGCACACACACACACACACACACACGCACGCACACACATGCACGCACACAGAAACACACACACACAGAAACACACGCACACACATACAGACACACACACACATAGACTCATGCAAACACACACATGCACACACACATTACACGCACATGCACACACACCACACGCACATGCATACACACACACACACACACTCACTCACTCCCTCCCTCTCTCTCTCTCTCTCTCTCTCTCACACACTCACACTAATGGGCCTCTCTGTGTGCCCATGTCGTCCTACTGTTTCCCTCTCCCATCCCACTTCTTCATTTGTCTCTCCTCTCTCCTCTTTCACACATTCGTTTGCACACCTATTCTAGGAGGGATATATCCCATCCCTTTACACCATCTCTCTCTCTCTCTCTCTCTCTCTCTCTCTCTCCTCTCACACACACACACACACACACACACTCTTAGTCTCTCTCTCTCTCTCTCACTCACACACAGACTCTCTCTCTCTGTCTCCCCTGTCCTCAAACACACATACACACAGACACACACACACACACACACTCTTACTGTCTCTTCCTCTCGCTCGTTTTCTCTCTCTCTCAGACACACACACACACACACACACACACACACACATTCTCTCCCTCTCCCCTCTCTCTCTCTCTGTCTCTCCTCTTTCTCTCCCCCTCTCCCTCTCTCTCTCTCTCTCCTCTTTTCTCTCCCCTCTCTCTCTCTCTCTCTCTTTCTCTCCTCTCCTCTCATCCCCTTTCAGCTCTGCTCCGTTCTCTCCGCCGCCCTTTAAAAGATAAAATATATATATAAAAATCTCTCTGATATTCTGACGTGGCTTCAAAGGCTTTTCGCCGGTCCTTTTTTCTGTCAAAGTTCAGTGAGATCAGAAGCCTGAGTGAACCAAATATAACTTATGCGGCCCCTGTAAAACGAGGCGCGCTCTCACAATTTCTCAGACACATAATTGTTGAATGAAAAGAGGACCTTTCTTGACAGTCTGCAATTATGAGAGATAGGGGGAGTCTTTTCAGGGGTGTTTTTTCCCCCTCCCTCTGTGTCCATTTGAAGAGCTCAAAGAGGGCATAATCAAAATGTGAATCTGAGTGCCTAAATGAGAGAGGAACAGCAGAGTAGATTAGATTTACATGCCATTTAAGCAGACGGAGGGAGGCTTTAAAGTGGCCCACTGCCATTCTCTATTCTCTCTCCACACACGGAAGGTATAAGGGGGAAATTAATTAGGACATTATTAATTAGGATCAAAGAGGACCGGATATGGACAAAGATGTCCTGAAGAAGAGTGGACTTTACAAGCAGCTTGTGATATTCTGAAGGAACTTTACTTTACTTTATTTTATTTTATGTTACAGTGTGCGTGTGTGTGTCTGAGTGTGTGTGTCTTTGTGTGTGTTTGAGTGTGTGTGTGTAGCTTTATGGGTGTATATCTATCATGTGTCATTCTCTGAGTATGTTTGAGTTTGAGTTTGTTTCTGTGTTCCGTATTTCTCAGTTTGTGTGTGTGTGTGTGTGTGATACATGCCTCCTTAATAATGATATTGATATTGTCAATGTCAGCGTGTCAGCTGTTGCTGCCTGCATATGGAACACCTGAACCCCTCCTGGAAGCAGCAGCAGACGCATCAGCATCAGCAGCAGCAGCAGCAGCAGTGTCGGTGGCAGCAGCCTCGCATCATCGCCACATAATGACTAACCCACACAGCTGGCGCACCGACCTCCACGCGTCACTTTTCGGATTTATTGTGTCTTCTCCGAACACGTTCAGCCCGCTCCTCCTGCTTCCCTGAACTGGCGTGTCTTGGCGCCGACACCGGCAATGTGCTTCATTCCTCCTCCCACAGGTGCCTCTCAGCTCTCCTCCTCCTCCTCCTCCTCCTCCTCCTCCTCTTCTGCCCCCCTGCTCTCTGCTCTGTCTTTCCCCAGGGAGGACTCTTGATGTTCTGGGGAGTTGAGGCCTGTTGGTTCCCTTCCCCCTCTGCTCTCCTAATGTCTCCTCTCTCCTGTTGATCCTCCTTTGCACGTTCTTACCCTTTCCTTCTCCCTCTCTCCCTCTCTCTCTCTCTCTCTCTTCCTCTCTTTACATCCCTCTCTCATTCTATCTCTTGCTGTCTTTCTCTCTCTCTCTCTGTCTCTCTCTTTCTCTCTTGCTCTTCCTGTCTCTCTGTCTGTTTCTCTCTTCCTCTCTCATTCTATCTATTCATCTCTCGTTCTATCTCTTGCTGTCTTTCTCTCTCTCTCTCTTCCTCTCTTTACATCCCTCTCTCATTCTATCTATTCATCTCTCGTTCTATCTCTTGCTGTCTTTCTCTCTCTCTCTCTCTCTCTTCTCTTCCTCTCTTTACATCCCTCTCTCATTCTATCTATTCATCTCTCGTTCTATCTCTTTCTGTATTTCTCTCTCTCTCTCTCTCTCTCTCTTCCTCTCTTTACATCCCTCTCTCATTCTATCTATTCATCTCTCGTTCTATCTCTTGCTGTCTTTCTCTCCCCCTGTCTTTCATTCTATCTCTCCTCTTTGTCTCTCTCACTCTCTCTCTCTCTCTTCCTCTCTTTGCATCCCTCTCTCATTCTATCTATTAATCTCTCATTCTATCTCTCCTCTCTGTCTCTCTCACTCTCCCCCCCGCTCTATTTCTTATCCCATGAGAGGGATACCATCCATAGCCAGGCCCAGTAAGGCAAGCAGTGGGCGAAAGGCAAAGGTGGCCAAAAGGCGTCTATACATGAATAAATGCCTTTGACCAGAGTGAGCGGGGTGCTCCCCATGCGAAGAGTAATGATGGTCTTTTTGTGCGGCTCACGCTCCCTCCCCCCCTCCCCTCCACTCGGCCTGCATATCTGAACAGGTCTGAAGGCTCCTGTGACCCACTGTTTGTCCTCCAAAATTGAATTATTCCACTGACACACAGATAAGGCAGACATCTCTGTCCATTATGCAAACCTAACATCTCTATTTGGGTAAATCGTGGACACACACAGTTTCTCTCTCACACACACACGCACACACACACACACACACACACACACACACACACACACACGCAGAGATACAGATATAAAGAAATGCGCACAGAAAACCACACACACAAACACACACTCATGCACTCACTCACACACACACACATTATAATATACACATTGACTCGCAGATGCCGATACACACACACATACGCTGTGAAACTAATCTGTTTTCTGCTGATAATTCCAGCCGGGCTTCAGAACCACTCGGGCCTGAGTTTAGCCCTCGGTGCTGCAGGCTGCAGGCGTGTGTGTGTTGTGTTGCCCCCACACTGATATGTTTCCTACCTGGCACCAGCACAGTACACACTACCTACACACACACACACACACACACACACACACACACATACACACACTCACCCCCTACACATACACCCCCCCCCCCCCACCACCTGCACAGATGGTTGCAGTGCATCCTCTGTGTCTTCATTATCCACACGATTACTGCAGGAGGACTGCGTGGGTATGGGGGACAGCCAGAGCCCGCATTGCAACGCTCAATATTTATTAGCACTGCACCGGCACAGACCTGAGCAGGCCCCACATGCTGCCCTGGGCTCAGCGCTCTCTCTCTCTCTTTCTCTCTTGCTCTTCCTGTCTGTCTGTTTCCACTCCTCTCTAACTCCCTCTTTCTCGATTTCTTTCACTCTACTCTCTATCACTTTCCTCTCGTTCTATCTCTCTCTCTCTATCCTTCTCTCTCTCTCACTCTTGGTTTTCTTGCTCTTGCTCTTCCTGTCTCTCTGTCTGTTTCTCTCTTTCCCACTCCTCTCTAACTCCCTCTTTCTCGCTCTCTTTCACTCTTTCTTTCTCTCTATCACTTTCCTCTCGTTCTATCTCTCTCGTTCTTTTCCTCCTCCCCTAACAGTCACTCTTTTCAAATTATTGATTGTTTCCCTCCGCTCCTGTCATAATTGTATCTCTCTCTCTCTTTTTCTCTCTCTCTCTCTTTCTCTCAATCTCTTCTCTGTAAACCACTTGTACATTATTAAAGTGTCATATCCAGCAAATTTCCCCTGATGAGAAAAATGTAAACTTTGTTTGGACGGTGCCATCGGTCTCATTACTCTGACTGAGTATAAGACTAATACAAACCTCTGAGTTTGTAGTTCCTCCAATTACTGAAATTGTGAAGTCAGGCAGAGTCAAGTCACGCACGATACACAATACACGAGACCTTGAAATACGAAACATGGAAATCATTCCTCCATTTTGTTCCAGACTGTAGAGTTTAAATGTAAGGTCAAACTGAAATAATTAATTAGTCAAATCAAATGCAAATATCTGTGGCTAATTAGATGTTGTCAGAAGTGTTGTCTGCGGACGGATCTAAAAGCGTTGAGGATTTCATTTGATGTAGAAATGGGCAAACAGTGTGGCTCTACGGTGTTCTGCCCGTTCTGTACTAATCCGTGGAGGCGCTTCCGTGGCATGAGTTGCAGCTGCCGCAGACGTCGTTCCCGGCGCTCGCCGTTCCATGCCAGCTGATCTGGGCTGGGATGCCTTCACTAGGGTCGCTGTGGAAACAGGAGACGGACAGGATCAGCACTCGTCAGGAAAGCCCTGAGCAAACAGATGAAGAGCAGGATTGGGACAAAACATCCCGATAAAGACACAGATTAAGAGAGAGCGAGAGAGAGAGAGAGAGAGAGAGAGAAAGAGAGAGAGAGAGAGAGAAGGGTGAGAGGAGGATGTTATTGAAAAGAAATAGAAAGAAGAAAAGAACAAAAAGAAACTGAGTTATGCAGAAGTTGAAAGGAAGAAAGAAAGAAAGAAAGAAAGACAGACAGAAAGAAAGACAGAGAGGAGAGAGAACTTCATAAATGCCCATGCCCATGGTCTTTTCTGACGATTGTGCCATGCTGTTCTATAAAATCACAGTAAGCAGGTAGTATTGGACTGTAACTGCTCATTCTGGCCCTGAACCAATCAAAATGAATGACAGCCTCAAGAAAATGAATGGAGGAGAGGGTTAAGTGGAGTGAGAGAGAGGACATTACTGAGAGAAGAAAATGCATTTAATTATACTTTATTGTCCTTTTTCAACCCAAGCACTAATTTTATTATATTACTCATAGTTCTATTTGAGAACAGAATGGAACGGTCTCTGTGGCAACAGTGAGCAGAACTGGTCTCTATTTCTCCTTGATCACTTCTGGCCATGCTGACAATTTAAAGGGAAATGGCGACATGAGGAAATGCATATACACTGTATGAAGGTATGCAATGCCAGGCTATCTTTTTAATTGTGTAGACTAGTTTTGGAGAGAAAGCTTAATTAATTATGGAAATTAGGGCTAGAATGAAACCCTTAAGAGGACAATGTGCTTATCTATGGCTCACAACACAATGGAAGACTTATGGGAGAACATAGACTGACAGTGTGTGTGTGTGTTTGTAAATGTTTGCGGGAGGGTGTGGAAGTTTATGTTGCAGTGGAGTTATAGGTGTTGCATGTGTTGGAATGACACAGAGACATAAAGAGGCAGACAACATTGTATGTTTTACAATTTATCTGTAAAAATCATATTTTATCTCGGCTTTCATATATGTTATTTGATGAGTTTTACCATATGCATGACACATGCTTCGAAACTGCACTGACTTTTTAACGAAAGGCATTTCACCTAAAATGTAATTAATTATTGATTGGTTGGTGATTGACAGGTTATATCAACCATCTATGTCCTCAAAGATGTTTACACAGCATGCAAATTCTGAATTAGGTTGCTTATTACTTTAAAGACAAACCACAATGTTCAACAAACACATAATTTTCTCTCAGTAAGCCTCTATAACTGAAGTTTTACTGAATTTGATTGAATTATTGATTGATTGTAAGGCTTGTTGGTGGACTGTGCTGAAGTGTCTAATCAATCAACTGCTAATCAATTGCCAATTTTGCCTACATATGTGTTTACAGAGCATGTTTAAATAAATACTACTCAGGATTGGTCCTTTAAGACTATAGCATGAACTATTGATTCAACCCACTTAGTAATTCTGTACATTTCAAAGATGCAGTGAGATTTAAAACCAGCCACCCAGAGTGTACAATATCCGAATCAACATGCGGAATACTAATGCTCTGACATCAGCCTTCAACCAAATCCCAATCAGAGCCCAGGGAGGGCCTCGGTCAGACGCCCAGGCTCACCGGCAACTCTGAGGTGACGACCGGACAGCCTGGCCCAATCAGGAGGGACCAGAGGTGTGGATGAGTCACTCTGTGGTGCTCTGTGCATGCATGCCAGGGTGCCCGACAATCACTACCACAGGCTCTGTGCATGCATGCCAGGGTGCCCGATGATCACTACCACATGCTCTGTGCATGCATGCCAGGGTGCCCGATGATCACTACCATGCTCTGTGCATGCATGCCAGGGTGCCCGATGATCACTACCACAGGCTCTGTGCATGCATGCCAGGGTGCCCGATGATCACTACCACATGCTCTGTGCATGCATGCCAGGGTACCCGATGATCACTACCACATGCTCTGTGCATGCATGCCAGGGTACCCGATGATCACTACCACATGCTCTGTGCATGCATGCCAGGGTGCCCGATGATCACTACCACATGCTCTGTGCATGCATGCCAGGGTGCCCGATGATCACTACCACAGGCTCTGTGCATGCATGCCAGGGTGCCCGATGATCACTACCATGCTCTGTGCATGCATGCCAGGGTGCCCGATGATCACTACCATGCTCTGTGCATGCATGCCAGGGTGCCCGATGATCACTACCATGCTCTGTGCATGCATGCCAGGGTACCCGATGATCACTACCACATGCTCTGTGCATGCATGCCAGGGTGCCCGATGATCACTACCACAGGCTCTGTGCATGCATGCCAGGGTACCCGATGATCACTACCACAGGCTCTGTGCATGCATGCCAGGGTACCCGATGATCACTACCATGCTCTGTGCATGCATGCCAGGGTACCCGATGATCACTACCATGCTCTGTGCATGCATGCCAGGGTGCCCGATGATCACTACCATGCTCTGTGCATGCATGCCAGGGTGCCCGACAATCACTACCACATGCTCTGTGCATGCATGCCAGGGTACCCGATGATCACTACCATGCTCTGTGCATGCATGCCAGGGTGCCGATGATCACTACCACATGCTCTGTGCATGCAT
>NC_063208.1:7845302-7872802 GCF_017589495.1 Alosa alosa
TGAGTGTGTGTATGTGGGTGTGTGTGTGTGTATGTGGGTGTATGTATGTGTCTTTAGGGGTGTTTTCTGAGCTGAGCTCTCTGAGTTCTTTGCACATATGGCTGTCTCCCGCACACACACACACCGAGAACAGTGCAAGCCCCGCATTCTGATCTGCATTCACCTCACCTCAACTTACACACACACACACACACACATGTGTGCATACACACACGCACACACTACACATACACTCACCATACCTACACACTTCAAAGTGGGCTTAGCATTTCGTTTGGTGGACCGCTCAGCAAAAATGTCTCTTGAGTGCACAGACCATTTTTTGCCCGTGTGTGTGTTTAGGTGTGTCTGTGTGTGTATGCTTCTGGTTGTGTATGTGTGTGTATGCGTGTGTGTGTGTGTGTGTGTGTGTGTGTGTGTGTATATATGCGAATATATACTGTCTATGCGAATATATATGCGAATAATATAATGTCTCTTTGTGTGTGTGTGTATTCAGGTGTGTATGTGTGTTTGTGTGTGTGTGTGTGTGTGTGCTGTTTACAGGTGTAAGGGATTACTCAAAGTACCTGTACTCCTGCTATGTTGACTGGTGTTCCCTGAGGACTTGACTTCCCAGGCTCCACACTGCACGTGTGTGTGTACGTGTGTGTGTACGTGTGTGTGTACGTGTGTGTTCTGTGATAGTGGCAGTAAGCTAAGCTCACAGTCGTCTGAAACTTCGACCTCTCCCGCCTCACATTTCCTTCCCCTGAAGCCTCCTGGGATGCCGACGCCATCAGTTTCCCTGACAGCTTGGCACACCTGCTAATACAACCTGTACCCTGCTAATAGCAGCCTGGGCCCCTTCACTCTCAACAGATGTGTGAACGTGTGTGTGTGTGTGTGCGTGTGTGTGTGTGTGTGTGTGTGTGTGTGTGTGTGTGTGTGTGTGTGTGTGTGTGTGTGTGTGTGTGTGTGTCTGTGCTCATGGTGACATTGTGTGTGTGTGTGTGTTTTGTGTGTGTGTTTTTTGTTTTGTGTGTGTGTGTGTGTGTTGTGTTTTGTGTGTGTGTGTGTGTGTGTGTGTGTGGGGGGTTGTTGGCAATGGTGTGCGATTTGGTTTTACTTCTGCAATAAGAGCTGTTGAGTTTGGCTAGGATACAGAGAGAGAGAGAGAGAGAGAAGTGAAGTGAGAGAAGGAGAAAGGAGAAAGTGAAAGAGAGGAAAGGAGATGGAGGTGTAGAAAGACAGGACAAGAGGGAGGAAAGAAGAGAGAGAGAAAGATGGAGGGAAAGAGAAACAGAGAGATTGAAATGGAGAGAGAGAGAGAGAGAGAGAGAAAGAGAAAGTAGAGGAGGGAGAGACGGATCGGAAGGATGGAGGTGGCTGTCATCCTCTGCCCTCCATCACTACGGATTACTCAGCCAGAGGGAAGATTTCAACTGGGAATACACAGGGGGTCCCATGTGCCTGTGCACACACACACAAACACACACACTTACACACACACACACACACTCATGTTCACGCACACAACACAACACACACATGCACAAGCACACACACACATACACATACACAACACATGCACACACACAAACACATACTCACTCACACACACACTCATGCTCACGTACACACACAACACAACGCACACAACAGAACACACACACACCCACACATGCACACACACAAACACAACACACACTCAAGCACACATCCACACACACACACACAAACACAACACACTCTTTCTCTCTGTCTCTCTGTCATTCATACACAGACACACACACATTTTATATTTATTCATACACACATGCACATAGGAGGCTACAGGCATGGGCAAGTGTGCGCGCACACACACACACACACACACACACACACACACACACACACACACACACACACACATACACACACACACACACACACACACACACACACACACACACACACACACACACACACACACACACATACACACTGCAGGTCGATTGATCATACATGAGAGGAATCTGCATGCACTGTTGAATTTTTAGCTAAATGCCACCGATGGCAGACATCTTAGACAGCCTTCCGGCCTAAGACACGTGCATCTAATCAATCCTGATGTGTTGACAGCTCCACAGTTAGATAGCCTCGTTACCTCCATCAGAAGCACCTCCGGTGCCATAACACAGCAAAACATAATTCACTCTCACAACTCGAGGCACAGACAGACTACAAGGAAACATAAAAAAGCCTTCATGATGCTGCTGTGATTCTGCCATTGTCTATCTGGAACACATGTAAAATGGAGACTAGACATCTGCTAGATAATGTAATGTTATCGATTTACAGTATTGCCTCTGAGGAGTTCAAATATTAGGAGTTGAACAACTAGAAAACTAGATAGATGGATAGGTGGATGGATGAAAAGATAAATAGATAGATAGATAGATAGATAGAAAGAAAGAAAGAAAGATAGATAGATAGACAGATAGATAAAAAGATAGATAGATAGATAGACCATCACACTTATCCTGACTGCATTTCATATTTTCAATATACTTATTTACTCTAATAGATTTTTTTATACTTTATCCATGTGTGGTCTCCCTCATGTATCAAACCAACGAGTCTGATGTGCCTTAAAATGGTAATTGACTTGGACATTCTGAAACACCACCTCACAAAATAAAATCATGCAAACACCCAAGATACTGATAATGCAATTCATGCCTAACCTGCCTGTGCCCACATAGATCTCCTTTCAAGGAGATACTTACGATAGTTCAGTAACGTTTCCCTCAGACAAAAAAAAAAAAAAAATGTCAGGCCAATCAATGACGAGAGGGGATGACGAAACCGAAACTGATTGTAATAAATGGTAGAAGCAACGCCTGCAAACATCAAAAACTGCAGTTGGAAAAATGTGTACATTTATTGTGACGGCCTGTTAGGCCTTCTGCGTATTGATTACTTGTTTTCAGGTGTGCTCAGGACTTAACAAGCTGATGAGCTGCACCTGTACACTGGAGTCCTGATAAGAGGACTGCTTCCTCTCCCCTGAGCAGGGCCATTCTTACTTTGGGTTTTGGACATGCAACACTGCACTCAGACACATTGCAAACACACAACATCCATGCATTACTGATGACTGACTTTGACCCACCTCACACTGTTTGTTTGTTATTTGGTTAGTTTGGTTAATAAATCCATATTTTAGTTAAAGATCCAACCTCTCGACTCCCTCTTTTGTTGTGGCTTACCCTAGGTCATAACATTATTTACAACAAATGTAGGCCCACATACATTGTTTCCTGACTGCCAATGCTGTTTATGTCAGTTTGTAAAGTTTAGGCGAAGCAGGAAGAAACCTCATGAATCCCTGCTTAATGGTTAGGCTGGACCAATGATTCCAAATGATTTCCCAATCGTGAGTGTCCAGACTGTATTCACTTTGTGAATGACTTCGGTTTACCAGGCTAGTTCATACCACCCTTACCTCAGAATACCTCGGCACACTATTCATCAAGTAACATTTCACATGAACCTTCTGTCATAAGAATGACATAACCTTGTTATAATATATGTGACCAGGCGTGGGAAAACCAGGCGCAAGTCGCGAAAAACGACTTTGAAGTTTTTTTTTTTTTCAAAATTATTTGAAAGTTATTTTTGAAGTTATTTTCGTTTTTTTGTGCAAGTTGAAGTCCTAAAGAAGCAATTCTATGTTTCAGATAACAGCATTGGTTGCTTTAAAAGTGTATATTTTGTCTTTGAAAATGGTTGAGTTTCAGGAAGTAAACCAGCGTTTGAATTGGGCGTGACCATTAGTGCTCTTTTGTTCTGTCGGCCAATCAGCTGTATGCTAGAAGTAACCTCATGGCTACTTATACTGATACACATATTATGTACTATTCCATGTTCCATATCCAGTCAGCAGTCATGACGACTGTACAGAGCATCAAGTGATACAGTTTGAAGCATTTTCAGAGACTGTCTTGACAGCTGTAAAAATCTAAACGGTAACATCAAATGCCACAAGAAGTTGTTGTAACTAGCCAGACATATTGGAACCTGTGGTTCCCATTCTGGCTGACAATGGACTGTCATAACAACTTATGACAGGATATGACATCTGCTGCCCCTGCTCAGTCAAGAATCAGGTGCTGGTTGGTAGCATAAATGAAAAACTAACCACGTCACACTGCATTCAATGACTTCATATTGAGAGCAAACCATAAAGTGATTCAATTCTGTGTGCTGTGGTTAGTTTAGCTTATAGTTTAGCTTATACTTGACTTATGATAGAGGCATCCAGTAAAGTGTTAGACTTGGTTGTGTTAGACTTGGTTGTGTCTTCACACAGGCACAGTAGACTCAGAGGAACACCTGGGGGTGACTGGTGGATAGGGGAACAGTGGGGACATACACACCTGGGGGTGGTGACCAGAGTGACACACACACATACGCACACACACGCACACGTATGCACACACACGCACACACACACACGCACACACACACACTTACGTACACACACACATACGCACACACACACACCACACACACACACGCACACACACACACTTACGTACACACACACATACGCACACACACACCACACGCACGCACACACACACGCACACGTACACACACACACACACATACACACACATACACAACCGACATTAGATACGATTAGAGAACATCATATCACAGATCATGTCCACATCTCTCTCTCTCTCTCTCTTTCATACACACACACACACCTCAAGAGCCCCTTCTCCCCACACACACACAGACACACATACACACACAAGGCCCACATTACAAGCAATAGGCCATTAGTCCAGGTCAATACGGCCTCAGACACGGCAAAGATCAGGAGCGAAATTGAAAAGTGAATTAGAGAATGTGAGGCTCATCTTCCAGCTGAAGGGGAAAAACAGGAGCTCGACTGGGGCCTTCCCTCTCAAGCAATGCAAGCACGCATCATCTCTCTCTCCCTCTCTCATTTTCTCTCTCTCTCTGCATCTCTCTCTCACTCTTATTTTTTTCTCTCTCTCTTTTCTGTAGCTCTGCGTCTCTGGAGTTCCCCCCTCCACCATTATCTGAGCTCTCGCTCTTGGGGAAAAAAAGCTTGCGACTGTACACAGTGTTGGAGCATTGGAGGGGTGTGTGTGTGTGTGTGTGTGTGTGTGTGTGTGTGTGTGTGTGGGGGGCAGTATCGCCGCTGTTGTCGTCAGGGAACAAAATAGGAGATCTAATCAAATCAGCCACAGGACCCGGACATTATTATCATGAGAGAGAAGAGAGAGAGACAGAGAAAAAAGGAGAGAGAGACAGAGAAAGAGAGAGAGAGAAAAAAAAGAGAGTAAGAGAGAGAGAGAAAAAAAGAGAGAAGAGAGAGCCCTGGGAAAGAAATGGGGCGATTAGATAATGCCTTGCTTTAATTTCCCGCTGAAAAAGGTGCCGCGCCGCGAAATGTGATCACAACCCAGGCGTCTTTTCAATGCCATTTACATTGTGTTCTTTTTCCTGTCAGCTGGTTGCATGCACGTTCCCCGCGTTCTCTTTCTAGCTCTCCCTCTCTTCTGTCTCTCAAGGCAGACTTGCGTTCTGAATTAAATAAGCTCTCTTGGCATGGCAGGGCTGCCAGCACTGGTAAATGGTT
Source organism: Alosa alosa (assembly GCF_017589495.1). Classification (NCBI taxonomy): domain Eukaryota; kingdom Metazoa; phylum Chordata; class Actinopteri; order Clupeiformes; family Clupeidae; genus Alosa; species Alosa alosa. Next base: position 7,850,947 of record NC_063208.1, read on the forward strand.
ACAATTTGTTTGATTCCTCTCCTCTCTTCTCCACATTCCCCTTGAAACTCCTTTTCTCCCTCCTCTCTATTCCGTGGCTTCATTCCCTTTTCCCTCCTGTGTCTCTCTTACGGTCTAGCTGCTTTCCAATCTTTCGTTCTCTCACTCCCTCCAATCCTTTCTGTATCTCTCTATCATGGTGTCCAACTACAACTCCCTGTTCATGTCATTCACTCCATATTACTATTCCTTTAGTCTCATTCTTTTTCCCTCTCTGGAACTAACTTTCTCTCTCTCTCTCTCTTCCCTCTCCCTCTCATTTTCTCTCACCACTCCTCTCTTTCTCATGGTTTCCTTCCATAAATCTCCTTCATCCCCTCTTTTTCACTTTAATTTACCCTCATCACAATATTGTTTTCTTTGACTTTCCCTTTCTGTCTGTCCTTCCATCTATCTCTCCACATCTCTTCTCTCTCTCTCTCTCTTTCATACACACACACACACCTCAAGAGCCCCTTCTCCCCCACACACACACAGACACATCACACACACAAGGCCCACATTACAAGCAATAGGCCATTAGTCCAGGTCAATAATGGCCTCAGACACGGCAAAGATCAGGAGCGAAATTGAAAAGTGAATTAGAGAATGGCTCATCTTCCAGCTGAAGGGGAAAACAGGAGCCTCGACTGGGGCCTTCCCTCCTCAAGCAATGCAAACGCATCATCTCTCTCCCTCTCATTTTCTCTCTCTCTCTGCATCTCTCTCACTCTTATTTTTTCTCTCTTTTCTGTAGCTCTATGTCTCTGAGTTCCCCACCACCATTATCTGAGGCTCTGCCTTGGGGAAAAAAAAAGCTTGCGACTGTACACAGTGTTGGAGCATGGAGGGGTGTGTGTGTGTGTGTGTGTGTGTGTGTGTGTGTGGTGGTGTGGGGGCAGTGCATCGCTGTTGTCGTCAGGGAACAAAATAGGAGATCTAATCAAATCAGCCACAGGACCCGGAGCATTATCATGAGAGGAGAATGAGAGAGAGAGACAGAGAGAGAAAAAAGAGTGAGAGAGAGACAGAGAAAAGAGAGAGAGAAAAAGAAAAAAAGAGAGAGACAGAGAGAGAGAGAGAAAAAAGAGAGAAGAGAGAGCCCTGGGAAAGAAATGGGCAGATTAGATAATGCCTTGCTTTAATTTCCCGCTGAAAAGGTGCCATACCACAAATGTGATCACAACCCAGGCGTCTTTTTCAATGCCATTTTACATTGTGTTCTTTTCCTGTCAGCTGGTTGCATGCACGTTCCCCATGTTCTCTTCTAGCTTCTCCTCTTCTGTCTCTCAAGGCAGACTTGGTGTTCTGAATTAAATAAGCTCTCTTGGCATGGCAGGGCTGCCAGCACTGGTAAATGGTTACAATTTGTTTGATTCCTCTCCTCTCTTCTCCACATTTCCCCTTGAAACTCCTTCTCCCCTCCCCTCTATTCCATGGGCTTCATTCCTTTTCCCTCCTGTGTGTCTCTCTTTAGGTCTAGCTGCTTTCCAATCTTTTCGTTCTCTCACTCCTCCAATCCTTTCTGTATCTCTCTATCATGGTGTCCAACTACAACTCCCTGTTCATGTCATTCACTCCATATTACTATTCCCTTTAGTCTCATTCTTTTCCCTCTCTGGAACTAACTTTCTCTCTCTCTCTCTTCCTCTCCCTCTCTCATTTTCTCTCACCACTCCTCTCTTTCTCATGGTTTCCTTCCATAAATCTCCCTTCATCCCCCTCTTTTCACTTTAATTTACCCTCATCACAATATTGTTTTCTTTGACTTTCCCTTTCTGTCTGTCCTTCCATCTATCTCTCCACATCTCTTCTCTCTCTCTCTCTCTCTCTCTCTCTCTCTGTCTCTCTCTCTCTCTCTCTCTCTCACTCCATCTGTAATAGCAGGTTTGGCTCTTGAGGCGCTGGTAAACGCTGCTCCCTCTCTCCCTCTCCATCACTCCCCCTCCCGCTCCCACCAGCCAAATTACCAGCTGGTTACTATAGAGACGTGTTTATAAATGCGCTTCTCTGTTTTTATGATTCCCAATCTGCCCTCCTCTCTTCTCTCCTGCTCTTTTCTCTCTTTCTCTCTCTCCATACTCCCTTTGTCCCCCTATTCAACTGCAAGCCAATTCTGCCCTAAGATACATCTGCTTCTCTCACTTTTATTGTTCTCGCTCTTCCATTTCTCGATTTCTTTTTTCCCCACCCATTCTATTCCTCCATTTTGTGTCTCTCGCTCTTTCTCTCGACACCTTTTTGGGTCCCACTTCTCCCTCTCTCTTCCTGTTCCTTTTTGCCCCCCCCCCGCTCCAGCTCTCTCAACCTTCGCTACACATTTGATTGCAACACACCTCTCAATGTCTCTGGAGGCATAGGAACTGTCATTCTAGCCTGCGATTCAAATGAGATTCAATCCGACAACAACAAACAACCCCTGATGCTCTCTGCATCTTTGTCTTCCCTGGCAGTCAGCAGAGGCATCCACCTTTGACAACAGTAGTAGAAAAAAAGAAGATAGAGCCCAGTTTTTTCCCAATATATTTCACAAACTACATACGTGGGTGTGTTGGAGTGCAATACTAGCTTGTTATTTACCAAAAACCATCCCCTGGTGTTTTTTGTTATCTTAAGGATGGGGTTGTGGGAGTTGGTGGAAGCTGTACTGTAGATGTTGTGGTTAAGGCGCATGGGGCCTCTCTAAACTCTCTCAGAGTCAAAGGTTGTAAGCTGACTCATCTTCTCAGAAATGCTTGTAATCAAGTCAACAGACTCAGCTCAACAGACTCTCTGCGTAACCTTGAGCACCATGATGAATGCAAAGACGCTCAACAAAAATATTTTCAGAGCTGATGCAGTCATAGCTGCTGATCAGAGGATGCTGAAGAATTCTGTTCACTCTAAAAGGACTAATAATTAAAAGCAAATGTGTTCGACTATCGTAACAGCTGTTGAAACTGATGCATACTCAACAATTAACAGCTGTGGTCATTACTGATGGATAGGCCTACAGGAAGCTGACCCCTCATCAACGCTGATTACACTGTTGTGAAATGCTGCTCTGCATTTGTGCCGGTCTAACCAACAAAGTCCATCACAGACCATTTGTGAAGGTTCATCTGCTGTCTCCCTTTGACACGACGGAATACAAACCCAAATCTTTCGCTCTAAAGTCCTAATTTATCCCTTCCGTCCAATCTTCTGTTCTGTTCTCTTTCTAGTGGCACAGTAGAGAACCATTCACGTCCTACTGTGTCAATTACCCGTCATCAAGATGCATTCAGGATATCCGCTGATTCGATTCAGTGCAAATGGCATGGAATTGTTCTAACTGTAGGTGCTGGGACTCCTGATGGCGGTAATTGGCATGCATTTGCGAGGCCTTTGGCTGACTGTAGCAGAGTGTGAATAAGTGGCCGATCTTGTGTGCCCTGGTTTCTTTCATTCCCTTGATTGTTCCAAAACTTCTCTCTCGCCACAGATTTTTTTTCCCTCTCTTGGCGAAAGACTATTTTGTGTGACCTTCCTCGGTTCATCACCGGTGATCACAGAGTGGCGATGGAAATCATGCTGATCGCCCCGTCCCCCTCCAGCCCTCCAGTGTAAGACCCAGCCCCCCACCCTTTTTTCTTTTTGACACGCGCCCCCATCTTTCGAGATGGCTCAACGAGTTTGGGGCCCAGCTTTGAATCCCAGAAAAAAAGCAGTGTCTGTCAGGACATGGCAGAGCAAAGATTTGATGTATCGCATCTGATAAGCTCAGATATGCTGCCCCCAAAAAGACACTCCAATCAACAGTTAACCACTCAAAGAATGAGGCCAGGCAAAAACAAGGAAAGGAAAAGAACTTCACTCCACCAACGTAATGACTAGACGCAGATTCACACTCTTTTCCTAGAGGGAATTTATATGAGCCTTGGACTCCAAGCCTTACCTTGCACACTGCGATGATTAACGACCTCAGATTTGACTCCAGAACCCAGCTGAATACTCTTGCAGAGTAAATGTTACACATAAAGTGATGTGAAAGTGTCTCCAAAGCAGGTAATAATTCATGACCTTTGGCTGTGAAATAACAGGTGATGAAAGAATTTGGCTATGAAATAATTTGTGCGCTGACACTTTACTTGACAGTATCGACATAAGAGTGACATGACACTGTCATGAACACATGACGCTGTCATGACATATGAAACCTAACCCTAACCTCTAAACCTAACTCTAAACCTAACCCTAATCCTAACTTGTTGTCGTCGTTCTGTCTTCCACATTTATGAAAGGTTTGGTATGAATGTTGAGTCATGTCTCATGAGTCATGAATGCCTTATGTGCAGTTTATGACAGCTGCTATGAATGTGTTATGAACTTACCAGTCAAGTAAAGTTTTACCCACTTTACTTGACAGTATCGACCTGACAATGTCATGACACATGAAACCTAACCCTAATCCTAACCCTAAACCTAAACCTAACCCTAATCCTAATTTATGACAAAAAACGAATGTCACTTAATAACAGAAGTGTTATGTCATAAAAGTTTATGACTTGTTCATGACACGTTCATGACAGTGTCATTTCACTGTTATGTCGACACTGTCAAGTAAAGTGTAACCAATTGTGCTTTTCAGCTCTGAAGGAAATAGGTTCTTTATTACAAAGCAGGGTTCTTGTAATTGCTATAAAAGACTCTCTGAGATATTTCTCGGACGGCTATCCCTGTGTGGACGGTGTGGCCGCAGACTATTCTCCTAATGTATGCAGTCCATCTGGGATTTCCCCAAATTTCAGCCTGGAGAAGAGAAATGAACACACCCCACACTCTTGACAACTGAGTGGCAGCCTGTGAGGGCTTTTTTTTTTTATTTCTGTGAGAATGATTTCTGATTCGCCGTGACATATTGTAATGTCTGACGGAACGTGACAGATCCTGACGTCTGATTGAATCTGACAGACCGTGATTTCTGATTGGCCGTGGAAGGCCGAGGCCTGATTAGGTGTGACAGACCATGGTGCATGGTCCCAGTGACCGCCCCCGACACACATACACACAACCCAACCCAACTCATCCCATCCCACTCCGCCCTACCCCTGTGGACGGTTGGCACATTAGCACACTGGCACAGACAGACTTGTGTATTGAGTCTCTACGCCGCTGTTCTGGAGGCCCAGTTGAAGCTGATGATGGTGCGGCACATCTGGGCACCAGGGAAGTCCATGGTGATGATGCCGAAGCGGCGCGGCGTGCCAACGCGGGCCGTCAGGAACTCGTAGAGGAGCGGGTTGACCCGGCGGGCCAGCGCGTAGGGCCAGGCTCGGATGCTGGCTCCGCTAGAGTAGGTGAGGTACATGCGCGACTTCTCGTCCACCTGGGCCCTCTCCAGGTGCGTGTACACGCTCTTCCACTTCTGTGGGACGTAATCCAGAGATGGCACCTGGAGCAGACCACAGGGACAAGGGGGGACATTTGCATTGACCAGATGCTTTGATCTAAAACAAATTTACACAACTCAATAGACCAAGTCATATGGCACACTCTTTGTGTGTGTGCATGTCTGGGTGTTTGAGTGTGTGTGTGTGTGTGTGAATGTGTGCGTGAGTGTGTGTGTATGTGTGTGTGTATGCTGTGGTAATGAAAGTGGAACCTCTTGGTTTAAGCTAACAAATGACCTGCCAGACTGAAACGGCCATCTGTCGCCAGTACAAGCCAGTACAATCCACTAACTCGGTTAAAAGGCAGTCATGCACGTTCATATTAAGAATCTGAAGAGTCATGGAACTTATTATATGCACTTCTCTTTTTAATATTTTAATACAACATCAAAAAACATTTTCAATCAAAACCGTTTGATTCATTTTAAATGTCACACCTGCTGGAGAAAACGCTCCTGCTTAAGGTCACAGTGTCTGCTCTATATTTTACAAAACAGATCTTGGCCAGAGAGGAATAGTGTTGACTGACACTTGATCCAAAACATTTCCTTGCATAGAGAAGGCATACGTTATGTAACTGTTGTCAAAGAATTAGACTTTTGTTGAGTAAATATAGATCAGTATGTTGAAAAGTTGTGAAGGAGTGAAGAAATTCAGTTTTTTTTTTACTTCTGCGTGTTCTCCTAAACGTTCTCCTAACACTTCTAACAATCCATGCACCTACCGTACTCCTTCGATACACATGACTAGTGCTTATTCTCCTGCACTCATAGTCATTTGGTAATACTATTTATTATTGTAATATTTCTTGTTACATAAGATCTCCTCTGCTCTGCATAGGGATGCTGGTAACACTTTACTTGAGACTTGATTTACTTTACTTGATCAGGTAAGAGGTTTGGAACAAAAATGCTGCAATGCTGACTTTTATTTTGCTCGTTCTGTCTTTTGGATATAAAGGTTTGGAATGAATGTTAGTCATGTGAAAATGGCCTTATGTGCATGAATAGATGTAAACTTGTGACAATGTGAATGTTGAAACCTAACCCTAATCCTAACCTAAACCTAACCCAGTCATCGAATGTCGACTTAAAACAGTGTCATAAAATGATTTGTAACGTTCATGACAGTGCCATGTCCCAGGGCAAGTAAAGTGCCCGGGATGCTTTCGTTTGGATTCTGAATGGATATATGTAAAACAATGAATAGATGTAAATGTAAATGTGAATGTTGGCGAGTACCTGCCAGTCATCTGCGATAAACAGTGAAGAGTAGAGCATGCATGGGGGGCAGTTCTGCAGGGCGATGAGCTTTGTTCCAGAACAGGTTCCAGAACAGGTCCCAGCGGGCGTAGGTCTGGATGTAGCGCACCACGGCGGCGTAGATGTCCCCCGTCTCGCTAAGCTCCTCGCGCAGACGCATGAGCACCGTCTCGCTGGGGTGCTCCTTGAGGAAGGCGTCCACGCCCTGCAGGACGTCGCCGAAGTGCGCGTACTGGTAGGAGATGCCGTGGTGGATGGTCAGATTGCCGCCCACGTGGCGCACGCGCACGTCCAGGAAGCGGACGCCGGCGTGCAGCTGCTGCGCTAGCGACCAGGACTGGCACTCGGCCAGGCCGCCGCCGTACAGTGCCATGGTGTTGTGCGTGCCCGGCATGGTGACCTCGGAGAGCGGACGGCTGCTGGGGATGTCCGCCATCCAGGAAGGGGTCAGGAACTCAGGGGTGGACGTGTCGTCGTAGTCCGGGCGCTGGAGTGCGCCACTACTGACGCTTAGCAACCTAGATGGACCAGGAAGTGACGGGGCACCGAGGAGAGGGCACCGGACATAGAACACCACAGATGGGTCAACACTTTCATTATATTATTAAATATAAACACATGGGTTAACACATAACATGTTATTAAGGATAAAAGCAGGCCATCACAGAGTGTAGCTTTAAAATTACAGAATTACAAAATTATTCAAAAATAAGCCGAAGAATAGTGCTTGATACAGCAGTATATTGAAATAGGGCATTAGTGAAAATGAAATGAAAGAATTGACATTAGGAGCATTATTGTGAAGGACAACTCAGGCACACACACAGACACGACACAAAAGATCTCTGTAATGAAGTGTTACAGAAGAGAACATGACATAATAGGACAGAACAAAACAAAATGGCAGATTATTATAAATAGGAGCGGAGCAGCTCTAGACAGGATATGTGAATAACAGGATGGAGGAAAACACGCAACACTCAACATTCAAGCACGTGACCTTGAATTTGGTGGACAGATAAATCATTTGATAAATGAGGCACATAAAGGGCATCAAAGACACATTGGGAGGAAAATCACATATAGAAAGCAAAGGCTATTGGACTTTATAGACCCTTTCAATCTCTTTCTAGAGTGTTTCTAGAGAGTTTGTAGAGGGTTTTCCGTTTGCAACATTCAAAACCAACAGAAATACAGATAGCCTACTGACATGAAAGTGAACCAGATTTTAATGCTCTTCATTGTCGTCAAGTTACCAGCTCAATATTGTGTTCTGTGCCACGGGAAATAGGGCCCTAGTAACACACGTTTGATTATGCAGTTGAAAGAGCCTATAGGGGGAGGGGAAATCGCATACAGAAGGTGAGACTAAGACTAAGAAGGCGAAGCTATGTCTGTCATCGTGATAATAGAGCGGCAGCCAAAGACACAGGACACTTACGCAGCACAGCGTGACCAGACTAGTAGCCACAGCAGGGCTGGTCGAGGGTATAGAGAGGTCAAAGGTCAGACAGAACATAATAGCACCCCGAGCCCCAAACACAGTGCCAGGTACACGGCAGGAGGGCAGCGGGGTCGGGCGACAGTGCCAGCGCCACCGAAGCGCCAGCTGCCACACCATTAGCGCGCTGGCAGCCGACCCAGGGCCTCGATCGGCCAGTGCTAAGAGCAGCTGGCACAGAGGCCGCCCGGAGAACAGCGCAATTGTGATCAGTGTGAGTCTGGGCTGCTCTTAAGGTGGGGGAGCGAATGAGTGAGCAAGTTGATTTCACTCAGAGCCAAGAACACAGGTGACAAATGCAAGGAAATTACACATGAGACTCGCTAGACAAAAAACAATGTCTTCTCTCGTAAAATAAAAGTCAATAAATCTGTGGGGTTTTATTATAGCAAAAGCAACATTGGGAGGAATATGGAAAATGTGTGGAGTGGGTGGATGCGAGAGGTTATTGTGAGGATCTTACCATAGCAAAATAGTCTCCATCAAGAGCAGTTGTATGTTCATTTCTGAGATGTGTCAAAGGGATCTCCAAAGGGAAAATATTTCAGAAATTACTTAAGGTCTCTTCAGGTTAATGTTACAAATTCACTGCTACTTCAGAAAAATGGCCATAGCAGACAACCAACCAATAGTTGGCCTGTCACTATGGGTATGAAACAATTTCATAATACTAAAACACACAAAAAAACATAATAATAATTATCATAGGCTACCATGCTACAAAACATAAGGAAAGCTAAATGTTAAATAGAGTTAAATAGACTTAAGTAACACAGTAAAGGCAAAACAGATTGTTATTTCTTGCTGATGTTTTTTTTCCTCCTCTGTTGTTCTCAACACTCCAGCACATTCCAATTGTTTCAGTGAGGCCTTTGTCAATGCCGTGCTCATTCTGGACTAACACAACTGCAATTGTTTGTCTCCGGCTGAGTGCGCGCAAACCCTGCACTCCATGCCACTGAACTACAAATGCTGTCAGCCTGGGATCAGCCGAACAGCCTGTGTTCGAACGCAGACTTTTTGGCCCCTTGTGTTATTAAAAAAACCAGCGAGAAGCAGGGCACACTCCCTAGCGCACATACACATTGATGGAGAGCTGGAATGCCTGTGAAGGAATGTTTACCCCCATTGCTGACCCCCCTCTGCAAAAACCACAAACATTTCTTGTTGCCCCCAAAGAGCAAAGTGCACATCCCTGACATCAACTCTGAAAAAAAACAAAAAACATGACGAAACAGGAACATGGCGAATGTGTGCCTTTGCCCGGTCGCTACCTGACTGCTATGCTAACATGAGTTCAGAAATCCCAGGCAAGACAATTACATTAAAAAACCGTCACTTACCCTAATCTGGGGTCAGAGAGCTGCCACAGCACTGCCTGTGGAAACCGGTGTGAAAGGGACACTACTGTCAGGTCTTGGCACACCCCAGTGGTGCTTCAACACCTGTTTTTATGGGCTACATACCTGCTACCTCCATGCTGCCAGCTGTTGACTTCAGAAGGTTGGAGCTTGTGGTGGGAAAACTGATAGCACTTGACCCCCTTGTTTGAGGAGTTCAGTGTATTTTTAGTCATATTTTAACCACTGCAGCAGAGTGCGTTTCAGGGGGTAGACCATTACAAAATGTGCAGCTCTTGGTCTATTTGGACTTGAGTGTTTGAACTCAAGCCACATCCATTATAGTGAGTGGTTTGGGATTGTTGTCTTAACACTTGTTAGTGAATACTAACAAATTTAAACCAATTTGAAGTCAGTACCATACATGCTTAGTATTTCATAGGAAGTTCAAATATCTCCAACAGCTGTGTCTAAATATAGTCAGCCAAAAGAATCTGATCCCTACTAAAGAGTGATATGAAATGGAAAATATTTGGTTTGGGAAAATGCCTTCTGTCCTTCAGCACGCACCGGTTGCAGCTGCAAGCTAAAAACAGCCTGAGAAATTGAGCAAACTTAGGTAACTATTTGTTTACACGAAGAGTAAGCAACGCCTTTTATTATTACACCTCATGGCAGTAAATACACAGCAACATTCTCTTTTTTTTTTTACAACGTCTTCGCCCGCGTAAACAGTCGCACCCCTTACGGTTACAGTGATGAAAATGTGACAGGAATTTACACACGATGATATGTTAACCGCGCTGTCAGCGTCAGCAGTTTTCTGGTCTGCATGCGCTCCGCGTTTCACCGGCAAGTCACTGTAATGATGTTTTGTGATTTACTGCGGGCCTTAAACGCCTCCCACATTGATTCTCTTCTGCCGTGTAAAGGGCCCCTAAATAACCTGTCAGACATAATGAGCAGGGAAGTGTATAATCCAGCCTTAGCGTTAGCGTTTGCACATAATTGTAGCTCTTTTTAACGCGCAAACAAAGACAAACCGCACCACATTTTTTTGTCCAGGTCGCCCCCCTATTTTTTATAATCCACCCTCGGAGCCACTGAATATTCATCACTTCTTCTTTGTCATCAGATAACAGCAGGTTGACGGAGAAAGCTGGCAGGGTGTTATGCTAATCTTTAGGGAGGGGATCGCTATGGTTTAGTGGACTCAAACGATGTTTGAAAGGCCATTTTTAGATGATCCATATGTCTCAATAGCCTGCTAACTACTATGTCAGCTGCATACGAATGCACACTATGTGGTGACATGTACAATGCTCTGTGTCAGCACTTGTGGCGATTCCTTTCACCCATTTTGTACCATAACCGTATAGTGTCCAAGTGCAGCTGCACTGGGACCACTGCCAGGGGGTGATTTGTAAAGGTAATATCTGGTCTAACGGGATCGGGGGGAATTGAGACAAAGGTAGGTCATCAAGTATCATCACCCACACTAGGCCATTCATACTAATCTCTGACAAGACAAGATAACTGGACAAATGTCAGTATAGTCTACACCTGCAAGATGAACAATGGATAGAAATTATATGAAATGATGGCTTGCTTTTTGACAATATGAAGGTGGATCTACTCATACTGTAGTAATTGACTATAGGCCACAGGGCAGGTGATGGAGGAAAATAAAGGGAGAGAGAGAGAGAGAAGCCATTACTCACATGAAAATGTCAGTAGGCTAAACATTAAAACAATTGTTATGATGTTATCCCTGATAAAAAGATTGGAATTACACTGTAGAGAAAGAAAATGCTCTTGCTGAATAGAATTGATGTGGCAAAATAACACACTGCATTCTCTATCATGAGCAACACAAGTGGTTAGCTTATCTCTCATTTGTATCTAACAATAAATAAAGACAGCAGATAAAAAAAGATCTGAGATAAAGATGTTGCGGTAGATTTGCCCTGACCCTTTTTCACAGAGATGCAAACACACAAAAAAAAGTGTTTTGATTTGATGCAATTCATGACAGTTATGCATGAGGGTACTCTAAAGTGAAGCGTGTCCACTGCAGTTACACGGTATTGACTTTCTATCTCTCCGTCTCTCCAAATTTGTACTGATGAGGCAAGCGAGAGGCGCCAGGCCTTTCATCCTCCCAAAGTCCCTGCACTATATCCACAGAAATAAATAATAAACAGCATTTAATTAAAATGAAAATGTGCCTTGTTTTGCTGTTAATCCTAATTTATTCTCGGTAATTGAGCTCGCATTTGGGCTTTGCTGATGGAAGACAGGGCCAGTCATAAATAAAGCATTGTGTTGATGCTGTCAACCGTTTAACAGAGTTCTCTCCACTCCTCCCCACCTGACTTCACATCAAGGTGGGGGGTAAGGGGATTGTCAGTCCCACTTTCACTCTCTCTCACTCCCCACCACCCCCCACACACACACACACACACACACACACTTACACTCACAAACTAACTCTCTACTCAGCCAGTTAATATCCATATATCCAGATCTTGCTGCAAAGCTCACACCTTTGGACTTCATTAGAACATGGAGACTTCGACTGTATAACCAAACCTACTACCATTTCCAGCTGTTTTCCCTTTAACTCATTCAAATTAAACCAAATCGATTGCTTGATGATATTGGGACGAATTCAAATATGGCTATCGCTCTGGATTGTGTGGGCAAATTATACGATTTGGCCAGCCATCTTGGAAACATGATTAGCATAATTAGCATAAATACACCTGCATGTGCTGGTTGTTTCCTGCCAAACGTATTACGGAGTTCTCGAGCTTTGGAGGATGGGGGCCAACACTGAGCTAAAACAACCAGCCCGTGATGGTCAGCCAGTCTAGCTCTGCTGCTCCTGAGCCCAAACTAGCCTCCCTTTATGGCACTCGTCGCTTTTATTGTGCTGTCAGTCACCGTCACAAGAGCAGACTCTGGAGTGGGGCCTTCTCAAAGAAATTCACCGGCTAAAACCTCCAGGTGGCATTCCTGCAGTCAGCAGAAATGCGTGTGCAACGACGCTTGCACTACGTTGCCTGGAGAAAAGAAAGGTTGCTTGTGCCTGTCAGAACCGCTGATCTGTGTGGCGTTCTGTAAGGGCAGGTCGGTGATGGCTGCCAACTGTCTCTCAAGGTGTCGGGCGGCAGCGGCAACTACAAAACAAGATGGCAGCCCCCAATAAAAACCTGACACCCGTGGGCACAGCACAGGAGGGTGATTGATGTCAACTCCAGTCATTGGACAGGGGGAATACTTTAGTTAACAAAGCCCGTCAGTAGAATTCAACAAAGCTGTGAGATGAATAAAGAATAAGTCTTTGTTGTTTTGGTAACTTAAAACAACTACTTTAATGACAGAAGCTTTTCTGTGGCAACATACAGTAGATTATAGATTATTAAAATCCATCAATCTGCTGACTGAAACAGCCTAGAAACAGCCTGTCTTTTAAGATGCCACAGGTAGTGTACCACATACACAGTGATTAACTGTTACAGAGATCCATGGGGGGCCTATTATTGTTATTTGACAGAAAACGGAGGGTGCCTTCAAATGAACTGTACTGAACTTTATGAATAAACATCTTGCATAAGTAACAGTGAGACTGACTCATAGAAGGCCCTATTTTAAATAAAAAAGCAATATAAACATAATTAGAATTTAACATGTTGATTATGGCCTTTGGCTGTATACCCCTGAAGCACTGGATGCTTAAAGGGACAATATTATAACACTTAATAATGTCCCTCTTTTCTTCCCGTACTGTGCAGAGCTCCATATTTGTCTAATTAAATCCCTACATAATCAAGATGGTTCATAACACTAATTATAAAAACATAATGTAATCTTCCTGAAAAGTGTGAGTTGTTCAATGTGCAATGAAAATTTTTTTTTGTGCAAGTCATTTATCTTTTTCTCCACAGACAGCTTGTCGTTCTCTCCATTTATCTTTTGCATCCCTTTCTTTTTCCCTTCTTTTTTCTCCCCTCTGCCTCTCATTAGCGTCAGTGCAGAAGGGAAATCTTTGTGATGGCTTGCTTTATTCTCTCACTCCCCTCCCCTCTTCTCTATCCCTCCCTCCCTCCCTCCCTTTCTCTTTAGCAAATGAGCAAAAGATATCCGCCTATTTTCTGATAGCAATTTTGAATAATCCCATTCTTGGGAGTGGGTTTAATTGTGAGTTAAAAGTCCCCGCTTCCTTTATCCGCCAGTATTTCTCTCTCTCTCACACACACACACACACACACACACACACACACACACCACACACACTCATCACCCATCTCCCTCTTTCACTCTTTCATCAAGAGCTATCAGTCTTATTGTCCTCTGTTTTTTTCTCTTTTCATCTCTTTTGTGGCCCCCTCTCGCCCTACCCCCCCCCCCCCTCTTTCTCTGTGTCAAAAAATGGATGATGATGACACTAATTTTGTGGCACTCAATTACAGAATTAATCAGCGCAAGTCTTTGTTGAGGAGTCTGTGAAAGTACATCATTTACTTTGTCACTCGTCTCACTTTCTAGCTCTTAATCGAACTCATTCACTTCACACATTTTAGAGTGTTACCCTCCATCTCTTCACTCTATCTCTCCATCTCTTCACTCTCTCCATCTCTTCACTCTATCTCTCCATCTCTTCCGCTCCTGCCATCCCATCTCTTCCTCTCTATCTCTCTCCATCTCTTCACTCTATCTCTCCATCTCTTCACTCTCTCCATCTCTTTTCTCTATCTCTCTCCATCTCTTCTCTCTCTCTCCATCTCTTCTCTCTCTCTCCATCTCTTCACTCTATCTCTCCATCTCTTCACTCTCTCTCTCCATCTCTTCCTCTCTCTCTCCATCTCTTCACTCTATCTCTCCATCTCTTCTCTCTCTCCATCTCTTCACTCTCTCTCTCCATCTCTTCTCTCTCTCCATCTCTTCACTCTATCTCTCCATCTCTTCACTCTCTCCATCCATCTTTTCTCTCTCTCCCTCTACCTCTTTCTGTTCTTTCTTTTCATCCTCTTCCTCACCTCTCTGTCTGTCTGTCTGTCTCTCTGTCTGTCTCTCTCTCTCTCTCTCTCTCTCTCTCTCTCTCTATGAGTCCTATGGGGGGAAACAAGCCATCGTTTTGGGAGAGGAGGAATCAGAGAGCGTGAAAGAGAGGTTGGGCAAGGGCAACACTCTTCTCTTCTCTTCTCTTCCACTCCCTTCCTTGTCTCCCCCGTTCACCAACGCCACATCCATTTAGAAAGGAGCAATACGGAGGTGATCAACTTGATTAATTTCTCTAGCCACCTGTTTTCAAGGAGAAAGGGAGCAAGGTGAACATGTTTATTTGTTTTAATCTATCACTGCTCTCAACAAAAGCTGTGACGCAGCGTGTTTGAGGTTGGAGATTGTGGACATGGCCGTGTTCTTTACTGATAAGTACCCACCGTTTTCTATTTACAAAAGATATCCGATGTACAAGATGGAATGCAATAGACACAAATGAGCAGAAGAAAATGAGCAGTTGTTTAAACAGTATTCTTTTTCCACCCTGATTATCCTGATCGAGCGAGATTACCAAAGTCGTCATTGTCCCCCACCCCCATTTGGCCTTGGGCTCTGTAGCCACACACATATGCATACACACACACCCACACACACATTACACACAAACACACACACACATACACATAAACACACATACACACACACACACACACACACACAGATGCACATAAACACACAAACACACACACACACACACATATGCATACACACACGCACACACTCACACACACATGCACACACTCACACACACATGCACATAAACACACATACACACACACACACATATGCATAGACACACGCACACATGCACATAAACACACAAACACACACACACACACACACACATATGCATACACACACGCACACACACACACACATGCACGCATACGCAAACACTCACACACACATGCACATAAACACACACACATATGCACGCATACGCACACCGCCAGATCAGAGAATCCCCCCTCGCCTCGTTATCTTCTACCCAGGCGAGCAGTGATTTATTTACCTACTCACTGTGCAGGAGAGAGAGGACGGAGAGGGGGAACGAGAAAAGGATGGAGGGAGAGAGGGATGATAGAGAGGGTCAAAATGAAGAGAGAGAGAGAGAAAGAGAGAGAGACAGGGAGGGAAAACGGGAACGAGTAAATGAACATTCATATTGAAACGCAACATGCTGACAGAGTGGCAGAGACAGAGAGAGAGAATGAAAGAAGAGAGAGAGAGAAAGAGAGGTGGAGAGAGGAAGAGAGGAGGAGAGAGAAAGAGAGAAAGAGAAAGAAAGAGGATGATAGAAGACCAACATCCGTTAAGTGTTCTGCTCCGAGCTCTACAGCGTTTTGTCTGCACATCTGCTCTCTGTACGGCTAGCCACTCTGCCCACAGCAGCCTCGTCCACTGCTGCACAGCCCACTTTCGTCCTCACCCCTCTGCCCACGCCGCCTCGTCCACTCTGCCCACTCTGCCCACGCCGCCTCGTCCACTCTGCCCACTCTGCCCACGCCGCCTCGTCCACTCTGCCCACTCTGCCCACGCCGCCTCGTCCACTCTGCCCACGCGCCCGCCTCGTCCACTCTGCCCGCCGCCTCAGTCCACTCCCCGCCGCCTCGTCCACTCTGCCCACTCTTGCCTCCTCGTCCACTCTGCCCGTAGCCTGATCACTCTGCCCACTCTGCTTACGCCGCCTCCTCTGCCCACTCTGCCCGCCGCCTCGTCCCTCTGCCTCTGCCCGCCTTCGTCCACTCTGCCCTCTGCCCGCCGCCTCGTCCACTCTGCCCACGCCCATGCCGCCCACGCCCGCCGTCCCTCTGCCGCCGCCCATACCCAGCCACGCCCGCCTCGTCCACTCTGCCCACGCCGCCTCGTCCCTCTGCCACGCCGCCCGTCCACTCTGCCTCTGCCGCCGCCTGCGTCCTCTGCCCACGCTTCGCCTCGTCCTCTGCCCACTTTCTGCCCCGCCCTTTCTCGTCCACTCTGCCCACGCCGCCTCGTCCACTCTGCCCCCTCTGCCCACGCCGCCTCGTCCACTCTGCCCACTCTGCCACGCCGCCTCGTCCACTCTGCCCACTCTGCAGCACTTCGTCCACTCTGCCACCCGCCTAAATCCACTCTGCCTCTGCCCATGCCCTCGTCCACTCTGCCCAGCCTCGTCACTCTGCCCTCTGCCGCGCCGCCTCGTCCACTCTGCCCACGCCGCCTCGTCCACTCTGCCCACTCTGCCCCCGCCGCCTCGTCCACTCTGCCCACTCTGCCCATGCCTCGTCCACTCTGCCGCCGCCTACGTCCCTCTGCCCTCTTGCCCGCCGCCTGCGTCCCTCTGCCACGCCGCCTCGTCCACTCTACCCACTCTGCCACCCGCCTCGTCCACTCTGCCACCCGCCCTCGTCCTCTGCCACGCCGCCTCGTCCACTCTGCCCAGCAGCCCTCGTCCCTCTGCCACCGCCGCCCACGCCGCCTCGTCCACTCTGCCCACGCCGCCTCGTCCACTCTGCCCACTCTGCCCACGCCGCCTCGTCCACTCTGCCCACTCTGCCCACGCCGCCTCGTCCACTCTGCCCACTCTGCCCGCCTTCAGTCCTCTGCCCACCCGCCCGCGCCTCGTCCTCTGCCCACGCCCCACGCCGCCCTCGTCCTCCTCTGCCCGCCCGCCTCGTCCACCTCTGCTTGCATACTTCCATGCCGCCCACGCCGCCTCGTCCACTCTGCCCACGCCGCCCACGCCGCCTCGTCCACTCTGCCCACGCCCGCCGCCCACGCGCCCGCAATCCACTCTGCCCGCCGCCTGATCCACTCTGCCCGGCGCCCGCCCTCCGCTGCCCGTCTCCCGCTTACGCCCGCGGGCACCCTGACTCACCTTTCGCATGCCGCCGCCAGGCACCCTGTCTGTCACGCCTCCCGCCCGCCAGGCACCCTAATCCTTTCGCCACGCCCGCCGGGCTTCCACAATCACCTTCCGCCGCCGCCGAACACCACAATGTGATCCGGCTCAGTCTGACCAGCTGTGATGCCGACAGCTGTTCTTCTCCACATATTAGCATATTATCACGGTATTAATACAACACAGGACATGGGGATGGAGCTGCGGAGCTCTCTAATGGAGTCGGTGGGGGGGCTTATAGGTGGTGATTTGTTATGCGGTCGAGCTACACCTCCAGGGGGGTCATCAGTCACTCCCGTAGTCCCGTTAAACCACACGCCCCGGACCCTCCGACTGCCACGTCACCACAACAACCCCACACACACACACACACACACACACACACACACACACACACACACCACCACCACTACCCTCCACACTGTCAGAGTGTCCCTGGCTCGTTGATCCAGCCGTGTGGAAACCCAACCTCAATTTCTCCCCCCTACCCATACACACACACACACACACCAATTGCATTCCTCTCTAGCTATGAAAGCCTGGTTTATGTGTAGAATCCCTTAGGGCTGTAACAGTGACATTAGTCATGTTCAAGGGGAACATCAACACCTTTCGTAAATAAACACACACACAAACACATCCCCTCTCCCCACTGAAGAAGCACACACCTTGTAGCTTATGATAAGGGGACCACTTCTATGCTGTGAAAGTGAAATAACAGCCTCACTAACACACTCACACACACACACACACTCACACACCGTTCTGCATGGTTTCCTCCCTCATGAGTCAACGCCTGGAGTGGCTTGTGTGTGTGTGTGTGTATGGAGAATGACATGGAAGTGGCTCATGCTCCTGCTGATTAGCTTCAGGCCCCTGTCTCAGAGACAGCATTTCATCAAACACACACACACACCAACACACACACACACACATGGGCAGCAGACACAGACAGATACACACACACACACACACACAGACTTTAGAGAGACAGACACCGCTTTTTTTTTTTTAGCCTGCTCTACCTGGCTGGAGTGTCATGACTTAGAGGCCTGAGCTAGCCCGGTCTACAGACTGTTGCCCAGGGTCATAGCTCCCGTTAGGGCAGCCCCGAACCCTGATGTGGCGGTAAGGCTGGTTTTGAAGCTGGATGTGTGTGGCGATATCGTCATGTATATTAATCAATGTCAGTAATGAAATGTCAATATAACAATGTGTGTGTGTGAGAGTGTGTTGTTTCATCATAAGAGGCTGATGGAGAGTATGGAGCCTTCATGCAGGCAGGATGCCCAGTGACCTTTTCTGCCTCTCTGACACCCAGGCCTGTGTGTGCATGTGTGTGTGTGTGTGTGTGTGTGTGTGTAATAGTACGTGTGTGTGTATGTGGTATGTGTGTGTGCATGTGGTATTTGTGTGTGTGTGTGTGTGTGTGGTGTGTATGTCTGCGTGTTCCTATGTGTGTGTGTGTGTGTGTGTGTGTGTGTGTGTGTGTGCGATTCTGACACCCAGTCTCGCTGTGCCCTTTTGGAGAATGCTAATTCGCCGCGTTATGCTATTAGGGGGGTCTCTGGGGGCCAGAGGAGCGTGTCAAACAGACGACCAGCCGCGACAGCAGGCCGACCGGGGGTTTGAAGTGTGAGGTCACATCGCCTGTCTGCGACTGGCAGGATGAGTGTGTGTGTGTGTTTGTTTGCTTGTGTGTGTGTGTGTGTGTGTGTGTGTGTGTGTGTGTGTATGTGTGTGTGTGTGTGTGTGTTGTGTGTGTGTGTGTGTGTGTGTGTGTGTGTGTGTGTGCACCACATTGTTTGTTTATTTGTTTGTTTGTTGTGTGTGTGTGTATGTGTGTGTGTGTGTGTGTTTGTGTGTGTGTGTGTGTGTGTGTGTGTGTGTGTGCCCCCACATTTGTTTGTTTGTTTGTTTGTTTGTGTGTGTGTGTATGTGTGTGTGTGTGTGTGTGTGGGTAGATAGATAGATACTTTATTGATCCCTAGGGGAAATTCAAAGAAGTGTGTGTACATGTCGATATTAACTTGTGTGTGTGTATTATTATTGTGAATGTGTGTATAAGCATGCAAGAATTTGGGTGGCTTTGTTTACGTTTGCTTATGCAGAAGACTGCAAATCTGAGCAAATTTGTGTTTGTGTCTGCAAATTTGTGTTTGTGTCTGCAAATTTGTGAATCTGAGCAAATTTGTGTTTTTTTAACTGGTTCAGTCTTGTCCAGACATAAATCAATCAAGTCCCTCCCTCCCGGACAAATGCATCAGTCTAAAATGCCAATGACCTTGATGGCGTGTGCAGCACAAGCCCAATAAAAAACAAAATATCGGTAAATAAATAAATATATAAAAAGTGACATTGGTGTAGGTGGGCTGTCTGTCACATGTAGCACTTTATACACAGCTGACAAAAGATCAGATTTATTTATCATGCAGGTTATTTAGATGCGGCTCTATTTTTCATCTCTCATATTTTCATATTTTCTCTCTCTCTCTCTCTCTCTCTCTCTCTCCCTATCTCTTTTTCAAACACACACACACACACACACACACACACACACACACACACACATTCATTCATTCTGCTAGTGCTCTGTCAGTATTATTGTAGCGTCCTCTCTTTCATCTCTCTTCCTCATCATTTCTTTCTCTCTCTGGCCCCTCCCTCTCTCTCTGGTCCCTCCCTCTCTCTCTGGCCCCTCCCTCTCTCTCTGCCCCCTCCCTCTCTCTCTGGCCCCTCCCTCTTTCTCTGGCCTGTGGTCTTCACCGAGGCTGTATAACTTTGTTTTTCTTTTCTTCCTCTCTCGATTTGTACAGAGCAGAGCTGCCTCCGTACTTAAACAAGAAAAAAAGAAAAAACTCTTAATTCCCAGCAGCCTCTATTCTCCCCGGGGGCTAATATAGGGAGGGAGCTACGTTATAGTTATCGTAAACGGAGGGCCGTGAAACGCCTCTTTTGTCGCATAAGCACCTCTTCACGGCCAAATCAATACAGACCCACAACACACACTCGTACACCACTCTCCCACACCTCCACCTCTCCCACACCTCCACCTCTCCTACACCTCTCCTCCACTGATACCCCCACCACCACCACCACCCCATCACTGCTGCTGTCGGATCTATCTGGCAGTTCCATCCTTAATGAGGAATTATACCCATCTGCAGATGCCATTTCCCCAGTCCGCACAAGATCTTTTCACAATGAGGGAGTGTGTCTTTGTGTGTGTGTGTGTGTGTGTGTGTGTGTGTGTGTGTGTGTGTGTGTGTGTGTGTGTGTGTGTGTGTGTGTGTGTGTGTAGAGAGAGAGAGTGTGTGTGTGTATGTGTGTGTGTGTGTATATGAGAGAGAGAGAGAGAGAGAGAGTGTGTGTGTGTGTATGTGTGTGTGTGTGTGTGGGTGTTTGTGTAAGAGAGACAGATATTCAAAGCGTGTGTGTGTGTGTGTGTGTGTGTTTGTATATGTGTGTGTTTGTGTGTAAGTGAGAGTTTCAATGAGTGTGTGTGTGTGTGTTTAGTAATTGCTGCAGGTTGTCAGAGTCGAGGCCTAAAACATTACGCTGACATAATTGTGCTTGTTGTACTTGGGAGGTTGGCGGAATGAGGCTATTTACTGTACATTAATGACTTTCTTTCTCCTTCCTGCTTTCTCGCTCTCCCCCTCTCTCTCTCTCCTTCGCTCTCTCCCTTTATCACTCTCTTTCCTCTCTCTCTCTCTTCATCACTCCCTCTCCTCTCTCTCTCTCTCTCTCAATTACATGTTCTCTCCCTCCATCCCCCTCTCCCCTCCACCCCTCTCTCCACTCCCCCTACCCCCTCCCTCTCTCTTTCTCTCCCTCTTTCTCTCTCTGTCTCTCTCTCCTCCACCCATTCTCCAGGAGTTCATTGAGGGAAAAACAGCAGATAAGAGAGCGCTGACAGCAGGATGAGGAGGAGGAGCACTCACGGTGTCACTGCTTGTCCGGGGAGAGATTAAACCCAAACAAACACAGCCCTGTGTGTGTGTGTGTGTGTGTGTGTGTGTGTGTGTGTGTGTTTTCGCCCGAGCCCAGAGAGCATGTAGCAGCCGCCCGCTGCCCACACAGACACACACATCATGGACACGGCACCTTGCTCTCTGATGTTATTACAGCGCTAAGCACAACTCTTTATCCAGGGCTAAGGCCCAACACTCTCCGTCTGCGACTACTTCATATCCACTGACATATCCACGTGGGTCTGTGGTCCAGTGATCACTGGGGGAGCTCAGCAGAGACACTTCAGGGACACAGGAGAAGAGACTAGTCCCACACACACACACACATGGACACATATGCACTCAAACACACTAATCTCTCTCTTTCACACACACACACAAACACACACACACACACACACA
>NC_063208.1:7887802-7915302 GCF_017589495.1 Alosa alosa
AACAGAGTCCCACCTGGAGTTCAAACCCGCCTCCCACACGCTCGTTTGTCGCTCACGATGTCATTTCCTTCCCTTTTTCCATCTTCTCTTAGATAGATATATACAGTAGATGCATGTAGATAGATAGATAGATAGATAGATAGATAGACAAATACAGTAGATAGATAGATACTCATCCCGAGGGAAATTTTAGGCATCCAGTAGCTTATACAACCATGGCACAACAAACACACATATATCTCACATACATAAAATCACTCACAGAATATTTAAAGAGCATGTGAAGTGATTACAAAGGTCTGAAATGGACTGACCATGTGATGCATTGACCATGATAAGGTGTTATAGTAGAGTGTGTGCATTGGTGGTAGTGCAAAAGTGAACAGAACTCACTGATTGGTGGAGGTCTATCTATCTATCTATCTATCTATCTATCTATCTATCTATCTATCTCCTTCTCTTTTTTTCCATCTTTTTTCTCTCTTTGCATTTCTGCCCTGCATCTTTCCACCAGGCGTCCATGGATCTGATCTCTTCCCCTCATCTCCCTTCACATGGCTTTGCTCATATATATATATATATATATATTGAAAGAATTGTGAATAAGCTTTATAGTCTACTGTATTTTTCCTGTCCTTGTCCTATGCAAGCATCCTTTGTTTATCCTTGAATTCAATAAAAGCCTGTCTTTTGCCTGTCTATAGCCTTTTGCCTATCACCAGGTGTGAAATGTTAATGTTTGTAGAACAGCATGTGTCCAGGCATCTGAAGGACTTCCCAGGAAAGGGGGTAGTTTTAATTAACCCTTTAGGCGCCAGAGGTTTTTTTTCGAGACGTTCGATTTTGACATCTTAATTTCAAAAGGCTATATCTTAAAAGTGATAAGAGATAGAGACTTTCTGTAAATTAGAGAAATATTAAGGATGACCCAAAGTTTATGCAGGGATTAAATTTCCCCCATCTAATTTGCATATTATGACGTCATATGACGTGGCGGCCATCTTGGATTATAGAATTTTCATGAAAAGTCACATGTTTGAATGATAAAATTCAGCACTTCTTTCCCCCCAAAATGTCCCTCACCTTCTGTGTGCTATATTGCACAATACTGAATGCTCAGGTAAATAGTAAGTAGTAAACAAACTGTGTAAATCATTACTAATAAATCAATGTAGCGGTAGGTTGGCCTTTTGCTGTAGAGATTTTCCATTTACTACATACAGTAGGCACTCTGAAGCCATGTATGGGGCACATATATATTATTCATATGACACACAAACACAAGTAGACAAGACCTGTTTAGTTCAAAAGCTCAATCGCCACGGCAAGGCACAGATCAGGAGTGAGATGACGAGACAAGACGAGACAATGTTAGTATTTTTTTTTTTTTTGTTGTTTTTGTTGATGTTTTTTGGTTGTTTTTTAGCTGACAAAGACACATACATCACAAGGACATGAACTCACAAAAAAGAACACATAGTGTACACTACTAAATGGTCAGGGAAATAGATAGTAAATCAACAGTCTAAATCATTACTAATAAATGGCAGACAAAAAAAGAATTTATGTAGCAGGCCTTTTGCTGTAGAGATAATGACTCCCTATCCATCCAGGTGACATTTCTTGTAGTGTTTCAGGGTGTGGTACCTCTCATTACAAGGCACAACACAAAGACCCACCCCACACTGCCTACACATGTATTTTGTCTGACGGCGGCCTTTAGGGCGGGTCCGATCAGAACAAACGACACAATCTGGCTTACCATCAGCCTGGCAGATAAAGTGGCGTTCAGTGAGTCTCTGTGGCATGTCTCCCAGTGAGGATGACTTTCGGCCTTTGTTGCTCTCTTTCCTGGAGAAGCCTTCCAGTAAAGCAGTGATGACATCCTGCACAAAGACTTTCAGGGGCTTGTGAGGAGCAGCAGTGCAGCGGCAGTAAATGATGTGGGCATTCACCATGCTTACACTGAGAATGGCATTGAAAATCCTATTGTACCATTTCCTTGATCTATGGGGAAAGAGGTAGGTCTTCATTCTCTGGTCTGCTGTGTCGACACCCCCCATGAACGAATTGTAGTCATCAACACAAACAGGCCTATTTATCTCCCTATAGCCACTATCAGTGTGTTTGGTCCTGATGCGCATTCTGACACATGTGTTGGAATACAGTGTAGAGAGCATTGTGAGGCGCTTTGTATCATGCCACGCACAAGCTAGCATTTTCCCCTTCCTCTTGAAGACTGGGTCATCTCCGTTGCTCAATGGCAGCTGTTCACGGGTGAGGCCCTTTGGCATCCCCTTCCTGTTACTGCTGACAGTCCCACACAAACCCGAATCATTGTTTGCCAGCTCATCTGCTATGGCTGGCGAGATGTAATAGCTGTCCATATACACCTCATGCCCTTTACCTGTGTACGGAGCCATCAGCTCACAGACGTGTGTGGCACCGAAATCAGCATTAGGCCTATTTTGTCCAGTGTACATGGACCACTGTAGCACATAGCCTGATTTTGCTTCACTCAGAACAAATACTTTGTAACCATATTTGTCTGGTTTGTTTGGGTTATACATTTTGAGTGTGGATTTCCCTTTGAATGCAATGGTAATTTCATCCAGTGACAGCTGCTTAGATGGGCCATACACTGCTGAAAACCGGGGGATGACCAAATTAATGATTGGGCGGATTTTGAATAGCCTGTCATAGCCTGGCTGACCCCTGTCAGCATACTCCTCATTATTGGTGAAATGAAGGAAAGACAAAATCATCTCAAATCTATTCCTGGACATCACCTTCCCAAATCCAGGTGTTGCTGTTGGCCAATATTCAGCCCAATAATCCTCCAACTCTGACTTCTCTACCAGACCCATACTCAAATGCAGAGAAAAGAAGGCTTTAATTTCACTGACAGTTACATCAGACCATTGATGAAATCTGGAGTGTGGCTGGAGTTGATGGGAGGCTAAAAACTGATGGGCATAGCGATTTGTCTCAACAACAAGTAAATTCCAGAACTCATCAGAGAGAAAGAGTGATAGAAAATTGGCGAATTGGCATTGGAGAGTTTCTTTCCCCAGATAACCAATTGGCTGATCAAAGGGCGTGATCCAACTTTGGTACTGCTCCTCATTGGCCAAGTACTCAAAGCCATCATCTTGCACTAAACTATGCATGGCTCCTCTGCCCCGTGTCACACCGCCTCTGCTCCTGCTGCGACCAGCACGGCCTGATCTGCCTCGCACGCGCGCCGAGTGGAGAGAAGTTGCACAGCTTGAACTAGGCCTACTGTCATTCTCATTGCGACTCCCCCTGCCTCCACGCTGCCCCTGACTGTCCTATGAAACGCTCGACCTCGCTCTAACATCCCCAGTGGCATTAGACAAATGCTCCAACAACCGTTACTGTCGCTGCATTATGGAGAGGCACACGGTCAGAAGACAAAGAAGCTAGCTGGCTAGCTGTAAAAGACTGGTTACATAACTTCCAGCCTCGTTTCCCACATCACTAACACGCCTGCTAACTTCCCGATGAACACTACGACCCGCGGAAACATTGTTCCCAGCACTGACATTGGGCAAAGGACCATCTACATTGGGCAAAAGGATTCATTTGTGCTTGGTGTAGGTCTAAACTTTGTCCAGCTGCCCCATTGCAAGGCAGGGACGCATCTGAAGCGTGGTAAGTAAACTAATCACCGCCATTTCTAAAGGCAGATATTCTCCTTCAGAATCAGGGTCAGCGTAATAGAAAACCCAACACTTCATTGCGGGTAAACTTTTCTGATGCCATTACACGATAATGTAATGCAAATACTCTCTGACGCTGACAATACCGCTTCTGATAAAATGGCACACACGCACACCAGTTCGGTATTTCTCGCGACTGATTCAATGCGCTTCTAGCGGGAAGATTTTGTATAGAAGCATGACGTTTTTCCGACTTCGGTGATGACGTATGACATGTCTGCCATCTAGTGGAGTGGAGTTTGAACGAATTATGACACCCTATTTGACAGAATCGGCCGTTTTATTCAGTGCCGCATCTTGCCGACTAAAGTCGACCGTGGCGCCTAGAGGGTTAAAAGACAATAGAAGCTGGCCAGACTTGATGTCACCCAAAAAGGCCAGATCCCCCACACACCACACCTTTACCTTGCATATTCATACTAGTAGGTCACTCCTTCTCTTTGTGTGTAACTTTAAGGCCTAGTCCACACGTACCAAACCGATCTTTTTTTCCTCCGTCTTCCCTGGAACCGTATCAAGAATATTTGTGTCCAAACGGATCCATCTCAACACGACTCAACACGTTACTTCATACCCCAGGCCTATAGGTGGCACTCGTGTGTCTTTACAGAAATTCACCAAAACTTGCAAAACTTGCTTTTAAAACAGACAGAATAGGCTACTGCTGTAAATGGCTAGTGCAAGGAAACCAGAATTGTTTGTGTGGACTGATGGTGAACTGTCAACTGTAGTCAACTGTAAAACTAATAAACTTTATTTTACGGTTTGTGAAGGGTGCAGTCCCGTCCTTTATTTGGCTTAACAAGGTAGGCCTACTAATCACCTTTACTTTCTTTGGTTGTAGGATAGTCCGTGATTCACATTAGTTTTGGCTATCACTGCAATTAGGCTACTAAACATAAGGCTTACCCAAGTTCTAGGCTATTCTGTCGCCACATTTTATAATATTGCTATAAAACCTTCGTTAGTAACAGTCAATAGTTTTGCCTGCATCAAATCGTGCATTCGCATTCAGTGGTAGACTGTTTCTGTATAGTCAGAGAAGTCAGAGAATACTGAGATTCTGGTGAAATCCATGATGGGGTGAAACAAACATGTACTTCTCTCCCTTGAGGGCCACTGGCCCCTCATTGAAAAGAATAAAGCCTGGATCCTGATCTTGCATCGTCCTGATTGAGTCTTAAGAGATATATGGTAGTAAAAATATACTATCAATAATATAATAGACACTATTGGGGAGGAAAGAGAATGGGGGATGGAAATCCATATGGCGTGGCAGAGGTGTGAAGGAGTTGAGGAGAGGAGGAGGGGGGTCGGAGGTTGAAGGAGAGAGAGAGAGAGAGAGAGAGAGAGAGAGAGATTGATGGATGGAGAGGCTGAAAGGGATGATGCCACATACTCAATATAGACTAGAGCATGCTGTCGCATTTAAAAATGACTACGAGGCACTAAGTCAGAGGGAAGTCATTTGGTGATGCTTGAAAAAGCTTGAGAGCTTTATTACTTGCCCGTGCAGGTACACAACAGGAACAGAGAACTGAGAAAATAAAGGGAGGGAGAGAGAGAGCTCTGCACGTCTAGCTTTGAAAAGTCCAGAACAAAATATAGGAAGGAACTGACAGAGCCAACTTGTCCTGAGACTAAGTGATCTAACACCATAAACCATCCCACATCACTGAGGCCCAGGAGCAAGAAAAATTAGACCCAACCAAATTGCAAACAATGAAAAGGAAAATTGCATCACCTATTGCAAAGAAGAAACCAAAAACACAATCTAAATTACAATGTTATTTGGCCCTAAAATGTGAATACAAACTAGCTACTTACCTGAGTACACTAAAAGACTCAGAACTCAAGAAAACCATGACAATGTACAGACTCAGTGAGCACAGTCTCTCCATTGAAAAAGGCAGACACAGGCAGCCCTGGCTGCCCAGAGAGGAGAGGATGCACTCACCCTGCAGGCTGCTGGGGACTGTAGAGACAGTGCTGTGCTTCTTAACAGAATGTCAAAAATACGAGGAAATACGGACACCATCATTCAATAAATTAAATTTAATCCTCCCTGAGTTTCAAACCTGGACAAATGAGGCAAAATTGCCTTACGTCCTCGGAGAGAACAAGGCTGTGGCCATTCTGACTGCAAAATTTGTAGCAGCCTGCCATAACCTGTGGGACAACTAGTGAGGCCATAACCACCAACAATGTTGTATGTTTGTTAATATTATTATTGGAAGTGTTGTTTTACTTTATTTCAATGTCTTCTTAACTTCCCAATTCTGTTAAACATATTGGTCCTTCTATGTGTACATGTAATTGAGCTTTGGCAATCATGTTGCTGAAACATTCATGGCAATAAAGCTTTCTTGAACTGAATTGAATACATACCAGTATGCTTCATTCCTTGTTACATAACTATATGCAAAAGTGACAATACATGAGTGAGAGAGAGAGGGAGGGAGAGAGAGAGAGAGAGAGAGAGAGAGAGAGAGATGTATAAGACAACAGAGAGGGGAGGAGTTCCAGTAGATGAAAAAAAAAAGAGTGACACAGAGAGGAACAAAGAGAAGGAGAGTGAAACAGAGCGTAGAGAGCAATTTTATAATCTCATACTTCCTGTGAATGAGAGCCAATGGGAAAGCAATTAAATGGAAAATAGGATGTAGTGACATGTAGAGGTGGCTAGATTGATGATAATGGATTATTTGGATAATCAGCATGCCCATTTGGGTACCAGTCATGAATTAATCACCGGGCCCCCACACTAAACAAATGGAGGCAGGCCTGTTGTCACTGAGGTCTACCGGTGCCTAGCAACACCCCTGACCAACATCCGCAGCAGCAGCAGCCAGGCAGGCACACATCCGCTAGCCATCCCACTGCATCACACACACACACACACACACACACACACACACACACACACACACACACACACACACACACACACACACACACACACACACACATACACCATTAGTGGTGGCACTCCACTCCACGGCGCTACTACTGCATGTCAGATATGCAGCAGAGTCTGCATACAGACAAACTGTATATAAACCCCCAGACACAGACATACAGACATACTGTACTGTATATAAACCCCCAGACACAGACATACATTCATACTGTACTGTATATAAACCCCCAGACACAGACACAGACAAACTGTACTGTATATAAACCCCCAGACACAGATACAGACATACAGACATACTGTACTGTATATAAACCCCCAGACACAAACACAGACAAACTGTATATAAACCCCCAGACACAGATACAGACATACTGTATATAAACCTCCAGACACAGAAATACAGACATACTGTACTGTATATAAACCCCCAGACACAGATACAGATACAGACATACTGTACTGTATATAAACCCCCAGACACAGACACAGACATACTGTACTGTATATAACCCCCAGACACGGACACAGACATACTGTATATAAACCTCCAGAAACAGACATACAGACATACTGTATATAAACCCCCAGACACAGACACGGGTACTCACTCTCTCACACACACACACACACACACACACACACAGATACACACACACACACACACACACACACACACACACACACACACACACACACACACACAGAGGCGGACAGAGTACACAGCTTCATTACTTGAGTAAAAGTACAGATACCCTTTGCAAAATTTTACTCAAGTATAAGTAAAAGTACAACAGTCAGATGTCTACTTAAGTAAAAGTACTGAAGTACTTGTTTTTAAAAGTACTTGAGTATCAA
Source organism: Alosa alosa (assembly GCF_017589495.1). Classification (NCBI taxonomy): domain Eukaryota; kingdom Metazoa; phylum Chordata; class Actinopteri; order Clupeiformes; family Clupeidae; genus Alosa; species Alosa alosa. The sequence goes on from NC_063208.1 coordinate 7,895,321, forward strand.
GAGTACAAGAGTAGCCTACATTTTCTAAATATTGCATTACTACTGCCACAGTGCTCACATTTATGTACAGAAACGTCCGACATGGAGTTATAAAAAATGTTAATGTTAATACCTTAGAGAATGTAAAAGGAATTGAATCAAGTCATTTTCATATTTTCACCATGTTGCCAGGGATGGGCAGTATTTCTAATACATGTATTTAAAATATGTATTTCAAATACAAAATACTATTTTGTAATTGAAATACTTGAAGTGAAAACTATCATTAACTTGTTCAGAAAATTGAAATAGTCTGGCGAGGTGGGGCCTCAGGTTCCCGGGATGGACCTGCTGCGTCTTCATCCATTGTTTCGTCTATGGCTTCGTCTCTTATCTAAATCTGGAGTTGACTTTGGCGGAAAGCTGAAGGTGATTGCTGATAGGCTGTCTCAATCAGTGGCGCCTGCACAATCCAATCACGTTTGAGAGGGAAACAACAAATTGAGGGTTTCTGAGATTTTTCTAAGTAATGGGTACTCACGGTTATGGATAGAAATGTAGTGGAGTAAAGAGTACAATATTTGCCTCTCAAATGTACCCTTGAGTAAAAGTCATGAGTACTCCCCAAAAATGATACTCGAGTAAAGTACAGATCCCTCAAAATTTCAAAATTGTACTCAAGTACTGTACTCAAGTAAATGTACTCCGTTACTGTCCGGCTCTGCACACAGACACACACACACACACACACACACACACACACACACACACACACACACACACAAAAGACCGCCTTGCATACATATACACAGACTAGACAGAGATATAAACTAGGCACACACACACACACACACACACACACACACATACAGAAAAACACCTGCACACATACTGTACTTAAACACTGACCAGTACACATACAAACACACCTGGACACACCTGGACAGTGGACGCACTGTCTCTGTAAGCCACCTGCATGCAGACACACAGACACACACACATTCCTTCTCTCTCTTTCTCACTCTCTCTCTCACTCTCTCCATCTCATACACATCCAGCTATGCACACAGTATATGAACACAAAACACACCTATTATTACACAACATAAACACCATAGCAACCACATTCTCACACAGGTCCATAAATATATCACCCTCAGCAGACATGTGTATACACCAATGCATACACCAAAGAGATCATTATAAGTATAAGTATATATACTCTTTTGATCCCGTGAGGGAAATTTGGTCTCTGCATTTATCCCAATCCGTGAATTAGTGAAACACACAGCGTACACACAGTGAGGTGAAGCACACACTAATCCCGGGCGCAGTGAGCTGCCTGCATCAACAGCTGCGGGGGAGCAGTGAGGGGTTAGGTGCCTTGCTCAAGGGCACTTCAGCCGTGCCTACTGGTCGGGGTTCGATCCGGCAACCCTCCGGTTACAGGTCCGAAGTGCTATCCATTAGGCCACGGCTGCCCCAGACAATGCACACATCAATAACTGATCATTACAGTGATAACAATAGCAACATACTCCTGAATCACTAACAGACGCAGGCAACAGAGACATAAATAAATCACTGAATACTGCTCTGAAACATTCAACAGCCGTGTGCAAGAGTGCGAGTGTATGTGTGTGTGTGTATGTGTGCTTACGTGTGTGTGTGCTTGCTTGCGTATGTGTGTATGTGTGTGTGTGTGTGTGCGCTTGCATACGTGTGTGTGTGTGTGTGTGTGCGCGCTTGCATATGTGTGTGTGTGTGCGCTTGCGTACGTTTGTGAGTGTGTGTGTGTATGTGTGTGTGTGTATGTGTGTGCATGCATGTGTGTCTACGTGTGTGTGTGTGTGTGTGTAGGAAGGTATGAGTAAAAGTGAATGAGAAGGAGAGAGGGATGAGAGGAGACATGTGGGAGGGAGGAGCGGACGCTTTCATCCTGGCGGAGCGAGGGAGGGAGGGAGGGAGGGAGTGTAGACGCGGAGAAATGACTGGCACCAGAGGCAGCTGACAGGGCACAGGAGGAAGACACTAGACCCACTACGGAGAGCGGGGGGGGGGGGGTTATAACTCGTCGCTCGCTTCCTCGTTCATTTACCCCCTATGCCCCATCACCACGGCAACGTGCCTGGAGGGGACAGAATAGGTGGCATCGGAAAGAAAAGTGATAGATATTGAGAATGAATATGAGAGACAGAGAGAGAGAGAGAGAGAGAGAGAGGAGAGGGAGAGGGAAAGAGAGAGATAGAGAGAGAGGGAGAGAGAGAGAGGGAGAGAGGGAGGATGGGTAGATGAGAAGCTGACAGCACTTCTCTTTCATTTTCCTGATCAATCAGTTTGAGGCTTGATAGCTGAGCAACATTCCATGCTCATTTATTCTATGAATATTAATATCCAGACTAGTAAGGGTGCAATATTCAGCCCAATTAAAGCCACTTCTAACCCTTTGACATGGAAATCACTTGATTATAATGTTTGCCAATTGGAGTGATTTATCAGGAGCGTAAAATAATACAAGGATAACTTACATTAATGAATAAGTGAGAATTGTTATGCAAGGCTGTACCAATCCAAAATGCAAACCTACATTTCAAAATGTCTAATTGGAATTCCAATAGACCCACTGAATAGGTCTAGAACCCAAAGTGTGTAGTGTAATGTAGCTTTTCTACTTCAATTTTACTTTTCTATTGTCACCAGATTAATATATGAATACAAGATAACCGGTATATGTAAAACAAGTCTGAGACACAATTAAGTTACAATAACGGCTTTATTCTTGATACATCGATATACTCCCTCTCTCTCTCTCTCTCATACACACACACAAACACATAAATACACACACAGCGAGAATAAAGTGGCGGAGGCGGGACTGCTGACAGCGCGAGCACAGGCTGTCTATCACTGCAAGCGAGAGCAAAGCGCAAGGATGCGCCGCGAGAGGTGGTCACCGGTGGAGACAGAAACACCAGTGTGCGAAGGACTGTCCAGCATCACATGCAAGACATTTTCAACTAATCTCATTTTAGTAAACTGAGCCTTTCATCTTAGACAAAAGTCTGTCAAGTCACTCCTTTGTTAGAATACGCGCAACGCCCGAACGGAAGGCGCGCACTGTTAAACCGATTCTTATATGTAGTCGCTGGAGTCTTGCCGTTTCTTCCAAGGAATAAACGAGTATTTAAACCTCCGAACCAGGCGACCCCATCAGTAAACATAACAGTTCGCGTCTGGACTATGCCAGGCTAAGAGTGAGAGCAATGGAATTGGTGTGCGAGACGCCGTAGCCATCCCACTCACTTCCACTGAGCCCGTGGAGTCGCTGGTAACTGTTTTACGGGGTTTAACGAGCTCTCGAGATGTTGTAAAAGTCAGTCCCTTTCCTGGACGGTGGGACAGCAAGCGCAGAAGGTTGAGAGAGCGAGGGAAAGGCGCGGAACCGAGGATTATGGCTCTCGCAACGTTTTCCCTCTGTCTGCTAACGCTCAGTTGGATGAACTTCCCGCCGGCGCACGGGAACAACCGCCACGCCGTATACTGGAACAGCTCGAACATACAGTAAGTGACTGAGAGTCCGATTCTGCAGTTGTCTATTCCTTCTCTATTTCAGTATCTTTTCCGGGACTGCGGGATGCGATGGTTTGTGGGCAGCTACGTAGTGAAGTATGGTTGTACTGGAATGTGAATTAGCCTATAATGCATAATTCAATATACCATGCTGTAGATACATTGTTAATTTATTGAACCACATGATCAGGACACATGGCTAATGCATAGGTGGGCAAGGGTTTACTTGGCCTCTTTAACAATGGAACTCCATTCGAGATGGCACTGATTGTGATTGACGCTAAACTTTTATTCTGGTTTGTAATAATCAGATAGAGGAAAAAATATCGATTCAGTCAAGCGATGCAACGCGCTTTCCCGGTGGCTAGCAGCTCCCTGAGGTGAAGGATGAATGTTTAATAGTCAGAACCCACTCTACACATCTATCTCACTTCGTCATGAGTCATCTCTCTCTCTCCAACCCATCGCACTCCTCCGCTACTGTATCTCTCCATCATGTTCTCTGGACTCCCAGGTACATATAACAGGTCCTTAGTTGTCCACTCGGTTTGTCATTTTTTGTCATATTTATACGGTGCACAGACCGGACCATATATATATATATATATATATATATATATATATATATATATATATATATATATGATACAGCGAGCTCATCCTCTATATCCTGAGATCAAATCTGATTCGTACTTTAATTGTTTTAGACTCTTCTTTCTACGAATCTTTCATGTTCGTCTCTCGCTTCCTCTATCCTCTCGACTGTCCGTTCGTATTTACATTCCCTACTCCGGTTTCCTTTCAATTCCTCTCTTCCCCTTGGCTCTCTCTTTCGGTCTTTGTCCTCTTCCTCTCAGACCTCTCTCGCCGCCGATCACACACACACACACACACACACACACACACACACACACACCTCTGTAGGAATAATAACTAAGGAGCCTCTGCATCAAATCCTTTTGGCAATAAGCACGAGTCCTGTCATCTTAACTTCACATGAGCGATTGAGTTGGAGTTTTTTCTCTTTCCTCTTTTGCCTTGTATGGATGGAAAGGACAGTCCTGAGAGAATAAGGTGGCATGCAGCAAGGAGCGCGCACTAGATCGTGAGCAGTTTGGGCAGCGGCGGCAATTAAGCGTGTCAGTGTGAATCTGAGCCACGGAGACGCTCATTAACGGCGAGAACCTCATTAGCATGGCGTGAGCGTCTTCAGAAGTGCGGCGCGCCACTGGCAGGTTCCGAGCGTGTCACCTCGCATTGTTAGTATTATCTATCACCGTTAATAATTCCGTCCGCGTGTATGCGTTTGTGTGTTTTATCCGGCATGACTGGCGCGGCGTGAGCGAGCTGCGTGAGTTCCGCAGGAAGAAACTCATCTATCATAAAATATAGACACACACACACACACACACACACACACACACACACACACACACACACACACACACATACACACACGGCACTGTAGCACAGCATATGCACAACACTAAAACACCCACCCACACAAATAAGTCTTACAGTCACATCTACTGTACATATCCAACCACCCTGTGTGGTGCCACATATGTTAACGATGTAATAAAAACAAACATGTGAGAGCATGTGTGTGTAAGAGACCGAGAGAGAAAGAGAGGGAGAGAGAGAAAGCGAGGGAGCACTGTGATGAACGACGGAGGTGTGAATGTGTGAGCATGGGCAATGCAGCTGTCGGGCTGGCAGAGGTATATGTTTGTATACGGATGGCTGTGGGCTTGCTTGCTTGCTTGTGTATTCTGTGTATTGGCTGTAGTCTGTCTTTCGATTTCTGGCTCCAGCTCCGGTGCAAAGTAATGCAAGAGCTGCTGACCCACTTAGCAGGTGGCAGACAAAAGCCTGGGGAGGTATCCCCCCCTTGTGGAATGCAGATTTGGGATCTCGGACCTGTGCCACCCCCACCCACCTGACTGCTCTTGGCCACACACACACACACACACACACACACACACACACACACACACACACACACACATACTCCCCCCATTCCCTCAATCTGGCTCCAGTCCCCACCACCGCCACTGCCACCGCCGGGCTATCTAACTGGACCGAGACGGTAAGTGCAGGACCCCGTGTCCAGCCTGGAAGCTGCGCTTCGCTGGGGCATGACAGGGGGGCCAGACGCTCCCAACTGGCCAGGGTCCGGTCCTGGACCACCCCTGCGGTTGGCTGGAGCTCGCTCTCGGCCTGCACTAGAGTGGAGAGAGATGGAGTAGGGTGGAGAGGAGATGGAGAGGAGGATGCAGCACACACACACACACACACACACACACACACACACCACCCAGATGGCTGCAGGGAAACCTCCAGCTGTGAGCTGTGGAGATGAGAGGAGAGGAGAGAGGGGAGAGAGAATAAGAGAGAGAGAGATGGATTGAGAGAGGGGGAGAAAGAGGGGAGAGAGAGAGAGAGAGGGAGAGAAAGAGAGAGAGAGAGAGAGTGAGAGAGTGAAAGAGAGGGAGAGAGAGAGAGAGAGAGCTGGGGAGGCTGCTCAGCACCGCGGCCTCCACAGACGGAGCTCTCGCTCTGGGCTGCCGTGTGCATGTGTGTGGGTCTGCAGGAGTAGGAGGATGAAAGCACCCAACAGATGACGGCACTATGGGGTGGTGCTGATGGAGAGGGGTGGGGAGGGTTGTTTGTGTGTGTGTGTGTTGGGGTGGGTGGGTGGGGTGGGGGTGCGGTGCAGCCTAATTTAACTCCCCCCAATGGAAAACCGAAATTTATTCCAGACTGTTGGTTTACAAGGTGTTATTCTTTTCCCCAATGCCTTGCATTGCAGTCTGTAGAGATATTATTTGTATTTTTTGAAAGATAATAGAAAGTGGTATAAAATAGCAGGGAAATCTGCTTAGCCTAGATACCGTATGCATGGAGAGCAGGCTGAGAAATGCATGCTGGGTACACAGACAGTATCTGATAGTGCCCAGACTCCTGTAGACAGCCATGGACACAGACTTGCTAAAGAGAAGTGTGCCAAGCCACGATGCAGTACAGATACTTCATCTAATGCCAGGCTGAGTCAACAGAGTATATACAATACAGTCCCTCACACCTGTATACATATGCACATAACCACACACACACACACACACACCTGTATACATATGCACATAAACACACACACACACACACATACACACACACACACACACACACACACACACACACACACACACACACACACACACACACCTGTATACATATGCACATAACCCCCACACACACACACCTGTATACATATGCACATAAACACACACACACACACACCTGTATACATATATACATATGCACATAACCACACACACACACACACACACCTGTATACATATGCACATAACCACACACACACACACACACCTGTATACAGTACATATGCACATAACCAAACATATACACACAAATGAATACTGCAGACACAGATGTCTGCCCAAACACACACACACACACACACACACACACACACACACACACACACACACATTAAAACATACACAAAGATTTTTTAAATATTAGTAAACACACACACACACACACAAATGATCTTACACACCCACAAGCACACACACACATATCACAAACACACGCGCACACTCACAGGCCATTAATTTCCTGACTATATTAGGCTCTCAGCCAGATAATTGAATTAGAGGTGCAGCATCTTGAGGGAAGCCGGGCATGTTGGCGACGCGTCTCCCTTACATCACTTCCTGCTGTGGCACGTGGCAGCATGAGCAACCCCGCACCAGGTGCATGTCACCACCGGCCACCTTAATTGGTCAAAGTGTCAGCACCAAATGGGAGCAGTGTACTACGCAGTATCCATCCCCACCCCAGAATGTTCCAAAACTGCCTCACCTCAGAGAAGGCATTTGGCATCGGGCATGTGTACAGATAGACCCCAGGTGGTGCTCAAGCACCTACCCCTTTGCCCTCTAGCTTGATAAGTGCCTTTTGCAGGATATTTATTTTTTATTCTATTTCTAATTATAGAATTATCTACACACACACAGATACACAAACACACACACACACACGCACACGTGACCATGCCTGAGAACTGCGTTTGAGTTGTTATTCGGCGAGACTCCCCCCCCCCTCCTCACATGTCCAGTGCAGTGCCAGTACAGCTGCAGTAAACACACACATGTCGAGCCCCCTGCAGAGCCGCATCCATGTCCCACTGACCTGCATTTATTGGTGACGGCCAGGAAACGGCATCACGCCAGGAAACGACATCACGCCAGGAAACATCACGCCAGTAAACGGCATTGTTTTGTCACTATTGGGAAATTAAAAACCACCATTACAACATCTCCTTTGATGTCTACAATGTACCAAGTAGTCTAAGTCAATAATAAAACTGTATTATTAAGCATAACAGCAAGCACTGGCTGTGGGTCAGGTGTTAGTGAAAACTAGGAAAGCATCAGCTTGATCCAAATTTTCATCTGTGGGTCACTACCGTATTAAGGCATAAGGCATATTAGGCTGTAGCTTGTAGGCCTACATGAAACATTGTTTTGTAATAATGGTCAGTGAGAGGGATGCCCATTTTTTATCTTGGACACCTGTCTCTCCAAATTGTCTGTGCACGGCCCTGGATGACATACTAGTCCACATAATGAGAGGAAAAGGGTCGCCAGAGGTGAAAGGTCATCAGGTCCATCATTCTTTTATGACCAGTTACAGTACAGCATGTGGCCATCTACTGTGACCCTTTTAGTGCCTTAACGAGTTGCAATGACCATTAGCACTGCAGTATCAGTGGAGGAGAAAGAGAGAACGAGCAAACGAAGGAGAGATGGAAAAGACAAAAAACAAAACAAAGAAAGAAATAACGAAAGAAGGAAAGAAGAGATGGACAACAAAAAGAAGAAACAGACAAAAAAGAAATAACATTCGGCAGAGATTGGCACAGTGTGTGTGTGTGTGTGTGTGTGTGTGTGTGTGTGTGTGTGTGTGTGTGTGTGTGTGTGTGCGTGTGTGTGTGTGTATGTGTTTGTGTGTGTGTGTGTGTGTGTATGTGTGTGTGTATTGTGTGTGTGTAATGTGTGTGTGTGTGTGTGTGATTCCAATGGCTAAACCTGAGCTGGGTGAGTGTGATGGACTGTCAGGCCTTAAAATGAACACTGAAAAAAGGAGGAGGGGAAATCATAATGAAAAAAGAGGAAAGCTCTTATTTCTGGTGCACAATCTCGTGTGCTACAAAACAAATTATCACCTTGACAAATGGCTTCCCTGAGAGACAGAGGCGCTCTGCAGGGTGATCAATGTTCAAGCTCACTGCTGCACTGCCGGAGTCTTTCCCGGTAGCTTGTTAAAGCCCTCGGCTAGAAGTCTGTGTTTGTGTGTGTACTTGTGTGTGTGTGTGTGCATGTGTGTGTGTGTGTGTGTGTGTGTGTGTGTGTGTGAGTTTGTGTGGGTGGGTGAAGGTTCCCTCAGAGCTGTAAAGAATTGGACAGGAGCGAAAAACAACTAAGTTAATCCATTTTTAGGATGTCATCTAAATGCTTTATTGCAGCAGAGAGCAGTCATGGTCGCAATAGTCGCTCACAGCCTCTACAGCTTCTCAAAACTGTTGATTTTTTTGGAAGACTTAAACTTGGCTGGCCTTACCTTCTGATACCACACTACCACAAAAGCAATAGCGGTTGGAAAGATGGCTAGTGGTGCCATCCAATTATCCAACAAACAATGAAGTAGGTGGGTGAACTCCTACGGCATCTAAGCCTGGTGGATTTATTAAGAACTGCTAGCATCACTTACGGTGTCTGTAAGCTATATTTTACCAGAAAAGAACTTCAAAAACAGATGCCTGAGGCGTAAGCACATACTATGGGCTTTATGCTTGGTCTTGCAGAGCCTGGTCACTTTTCAAAAGTTGAAATATCGTGTAGCACACCAACGCGAGCGGCGAGATTGTGCAGTCTGCCACCGGCAACAAAGGTAATGACAAATGGACCTGTGAAATTGACTTTCAACACGAGGCATGAATGTGTTGCAGCCAGAGGTTCGGAGCGAAATGCACTGTTTCCTTTCACACATCCTCACTGAATATGTGAAGTAATCCTTAAGCCAGCTGGGGCAGTAAAAAGTATTGTATTTCAATAGAGAGTTCACCCTGTCTGAGATTAAGGTTGTCTCACAAGACATCTGGCGGTTGATAATAATAGTTTCTTTGTGCAGCTGTTGGTATGAAAAGGGCCCTTTGTGTGGCATTGAGATCTATTTAGTATAGTTGTCTTGTCGACAACAAAGACTTTTTTAGAACAGTTATGGTAAACGAGCCGGCTTTACTTTCTGAGAACTAACACAAAAAAAAAGATACTGAAAAGATGGGAATTATCCGCCAATTATCCACCTGAAGCAGGTGGGTGGACTCCTATGGTATCTAAGCTTGGTGGATTTATGAAAATGCAAACTCACAGAGTCCTATTATAACCAGAATGCTAATTACTGTCGGGGTATAATTTTGCCAAAAGTGCTAACAGGCTCAAGCAGCAAAAGTTTGTTCCCAGGGCACTGATAAAAATCGATGTTTTCTCAAGGTATGCAAACACTTCTTGTGAATGACGCTGCAGATAAACATTAAGAGTGTAACTTCCAAGGCCCTGAAAGCTTAGCGTGGCCATTTCGGCATAACTATACAATAAACATCAGGCAGACTGTGCCACTTTATTTGCAGGCCATCTGTGACCAACACCAAAGCTGTCTCGCAAAGACACCAAGAAAAGAGAACAAGCGCGGAGCCCCTGGACAGCAGCGACTCGGGGGCACGTAGCGGACGTGAGCCAGACGTGAGCCAGATCTGGCCCAGACGCGCGCTCCGCAGTCCACCCCTCACCTCTGGAAGGAGGAAGAGGTGTGTTAAGCTGAGACCGGATGGCAGCGATAGCAAAGTGATTTTGGCAGGTCTGTCAGTCAGGCAGGGAATCAGTCAACGCGCTCTCTTCCTCTCATCTAGGCTGCCAGGAGAAAGGGAGAAAGAGAGAGAGAGAGAGAGAGAGAGTGAAAGAGAGGGAGAGAAAGAGAGAGAGAGAGAGAGAAAGGAGGAGAGAGATAGAGAGAGATAGAGAGAGAGAGAGAGAAAAGAGGGGGGGGGGGGCAATACCCAGGGGTGGTGACCCATGTTAATATATGGACACACAGACTCTGTGGCTCATTCATGTGCACCGCTGCACTGCAACCACAACACCAGCACTGCTGCCACCGCCACCACCACCTCCTCCACCCCGTGCCAGCTAACGCAGCTAAGCTGTGCGGCGCGTTAGCCACCGCTACTACCTCCACCCTAGCAGCAGTGTTAGCGGCGTCTGGCAGCAGCAGCAGCAGCAGCAGCAGCATCAACGCGGAAAGGCCTTGGCAGGATTTGGCCATCCGATTACATGCACAGGCACTCCGCCTGGCTGAGCAGGGGCTAGGCCAGCCCCACCGATTTTGCATACAAATGTGCTCTCGCATTCACTCACTACCCTCGCGCTCAATACACCCTCCTCGTCCTCCTCATCCTCAGAGCGGAGCGGAGCAGCGGACTGCCTCGGTAGAAAATATGACACGCCGTAAACACACTGTTGTTTTCTTCTCCATCAACACAGTTTTTGTTATTCACAGGTTGCTCAGCCACTGTTGCAGACGGAGAAAAAGTAATTTGCTCAGACTAAAGAGGACTCTAACTGGAAAGCCATTACCCTGACAAAACACCTAACACATTTATTTAATAATTATTTTGATGTGATGTTATTTGCTGGTGCAAAGCATGTAATCACGGTTGAGGCTTCAGCAGGTGCACTCCTATGCCGGTTCAGATTGTAATAGAAGAATTGTAATATTATTTTCTAATGGCTTTTTTAACTCGCCAGTGGATTATTGAGCCATGTGTACGGCAGCGCACCACATCGATTATCTGATTTCGGCACAGAAACACTTATTTGCAGGCATGTCATTTATATAGTACTCAGCGCTTAAATTCAATAATTCATTTGAAGAAATACAGGACAGCAATTATGTGAGACCATTCAGACACATTACATCTTCTAAATCAGCCTGCTGCTCGCAAATGTATATAGTTAGACCCCAGATAAGTACAGTAGTTTATCTTTGTTGACAAAAAACGTGAGGCAAGAACTAGCCTCCCTAGAATAACCTGGAGCTAATATACTGTAGCAGATGCATTTAATAATTTGACTTCAGCCTTCATCTAACCAAGATAACCACAGTGGGAGTCAATACTGAAGCAGTTCAGCGCTGACCGCTTATAAATCAGTTAACTGACATTGACGTGCATGGTTTCATTTTTGGATCGAGTGGGTCGAGGTCCCCCGGTTCTTGCTCAAACAGCCTAAATGATTGACACCGCTGCTTCCCCCAGTGAAGAGCTCAGTGAAAGACACGCAAAACAAAAAAATAATGTTTTTTTTCTGGCTCTGGGTGAGCACCTCGAGCTGTCTTCCTCCAAGACAGTGGTGTGGGGGGGGGGGGGAAGAACTAATAACGGGGTGGGTAGGGCGTTAAGGCAGGTAGACTCTCAGCGGAGAACTTCAGAAAGCTGCAGGTGGAGAACTGGAGGGCTGAGCTGACTGACTGATCAGCTTGCTGGGGTGGGATTGGAGCAGCACAAGCTGATTGGATCAGCACTGAGATGTGTTTGTGTGTGTGTGTGTGTGTGTGTGTGTGTGTGTGTGTGTGTGTGTGTCTTGTGTGTGTGTGTGTGTGTGTGTGTGTGTGTGTGTGTGTGTATGATGTGTGTGTATGTGGGTGTGTGTGTGTGTGTGTGTGTGTGTGTGTATGTGTATGTGAAGTCTTCAGTCCAGCGGTTTTGTGTGTGTGTGTGCGTGTGTGTGTGTGTGTGTGTGTGTATGTGTGTGTGTATGTGGGTGTGTGTGTGTGAAGTGAGACTGAAGTGAGAAGTCTTCAGTCCAGCAAGTGTGTGTGTGTGTGAGTGTGTGTGTGTGCTTAACCCCCCTCCCTCCCCCCTGGATGCATGGAAAGGTGCCTCTGATGTAAACGTGATGGGCAGTCGATAGCGGGCCATATGATAATCAATACAACAAATGCATTTTTAATTGGATTGGACGGTGTCAGTGAAATGCCAATAGGCGGTGTAAACTTAATAGGCAGGTGTCTGAGGGGAGAACCAGAGGGGTGTGTGTGTGTGTAGTGTGTGTGTGTGTGTGTGTGTGTGTTTCTGTGTGTGTGTGTGTGTGTGTTTCTGTGTGTGTGTGTGTGTGTTTCTGTTTGTGTGTGTGTGTGTGTGTGTGTGTGTGTGTGTGTGTATGTGTATGTGTGTGTTTCTGTGTGTGTGTAATGTGTTTCTGTGTTGTGTGTGTATGTGTGTGTGTGTGTGTGTGTGTGTGTGTGTGTTTCTGTGTGTGTGTGTGTGTGTGTGTGTGTGGGAGGGGTGGTGGTTCAGGAGATGGAGGGTTGGGTTGAAAATGCTGTTTTTCTCCATTGAAAATACTTTTATCAGGGGCCTGGCCTCTCAGATCTGCAGGGTGTGATAGGGAAGCGCTGTGTGGTGAACAAACAAGAGAGCGAGAGAGGGAGAGAAAGAGAGAGTGAGAGAAAGAGAGAGATAGAGAGAGAAAGAGCGAGGGATAAAATGGAATTTATTTCAGAGGACATCAGCACATTTTTCAGGAAAACACTGATTTAAAACCTTTTGTTTTTTTCCTTTTTTATTGTTGTTGCCTCTCCCCCTGTTCTGTTTGACTCTTTAGGAATCCGCAGTGTTGTGTTGTGAGTCTGGTTCCTCCCAGATGGTGCACAACTCCTCACAGAGCCAGTGAGTCTTGCGTAGCTCCTGCATGGATTACAGCAGTCCTCACTATCCTGTCAACAGCACATAAATTATGGTGTGTCTGAGTGTGTTTGTGTGTATGTGTGTGTGTCTGAGCGTGTTTGTGTGCGAGGAGGGAGGCGTGCCAGCAACATTCATCCTGATTAGATGACACACATGTAGAGAACACGTGCTGATCTCCACGAGCACGGAATCTTCACAGGGCCCACCGCCACTGGCGTCGACTTGGGGAATATTGCCGTCTCCGGTGTAAGTAATTGCGGCAGCTTTAATTTGTGACTCGTCTCTCTCTCTCGGCGTTGATTGGGCAGCGGATTAAATTACTCCTGTCACCGCGGCCCCACGAGTGGGAGCGAGCAGGAGAGAGGGCTCTGCGCAGGTGACATCACCCCCTTCGAGAGCGTTTGATTGGCTCCCGCGGGGGCGGTTGTCACTGCGGCGACCTAATCGACAACACTCATCAGGGGCGCTTTGTGTGCGGTTGTCAAGACAACGGCAATCATTTGCGAAAGAGAGCCAAATTTACAGCACACTTGCGCATCCCCAATTTCCTTTGTGACCTAGCAAAGCATTGTGGGTACTATGGCTCTTTTTCAAGGGCACTTGACTATGGTGTCAAAGGGGAGTGCTCCGGAGCTGGAGGTCTAGTAAGGGACGAGGCCCATCTCTCTCTCTTCCTCTCTTTCTCTCTCTCTCTCTCTCTCTTTCTCTCTTCCTCTCTTTCTCTCTCTTTCTCTGTCTTCCTCTCCCTCTCTCTGCTCCTGACGCTGCTGTGAGGACATAGCTCCTCTTCACTGGCCTATCAGAGGCCATTAGCATTCCAGCGGCTCCAAGGTTACGCTGGCTTCGCCGCGCCGCCTCCCAGCACCCCAGTGGAGAAGGGCCAGGATCCAGACAGGTAGAACCAATCTCAGCCCTGCCGATTAGAATGCAAATACTGCCACCAGAGAGGGGAGGGAGGGGGAGAGAGAGAGAGAGATAGAGAGAGAGAGAGAGAGAGAGAGAGAGATGCTCTGACCCCTTTCACTTAGGCCGCATAGTCCCATACCGCTGTGTTTGTCAGAGCGGCAAAACATCCTCTCTCTCTCTTTCTCTTTCTCCCTCCCTCTCTCTCTTTCTTCCTCTCTCTCTCTCTCTCTCTCTTTCTTCCTCCCTCTCTCTTTTCCTCCCCCTCTCTCTCTGTCTGTTCCTCTCTCTCTTCCCCCCTCTCTCTCCCTCTCCTTGCCCACCTACTGTTAGAACATCAGGGGACCAGGCGCAACTGTTAGGATGTAAATTCCCAAGAGAGGAGAAGAGTCAGAATGCCCCCCCCCCTCTCCCTCCCCTCTCATAACTGCTCTCTGTGTTGTGTTTATCATCAGAGCCCTCGCGCAGCGCACTGCTGACTTTTGAAAGGCCTGCGCTGTTCTTTTCAGTGAATTACAGCCAAAGCAGTTGATCTACCGAGAGGAGAGACACCTCACACACACTCCAGTGGCTTATTTCTCTCACACGTCCCACTCGACGACGAAGAACTACCACATTCCACACCCCCCACACACATTGAGCGAGTGTGCCCCTCCTCGACCGTATCCATTCAAGGTGACGTTCTCTCCTCCTCTCCTCCTGGCTTGTCATTCACACGCAACCTTCGGGAGGACGGAGGAGGGTGGGGGGTCCGAGTTCAGCCGTTATCTTCGCTCTGATATTCTCGAGTGTTTCGCTTTAATAAAAGAAAGGAACAGGCGGCGCGCCGCAGCACGTCTCCCCTGAGCGCGGTCGGATCGCAACGCCACGGCCCATTCATCAAGACCAAGGCAATTTGGAGTATGGATGTAATAATTAGGTATTCTGTCATAATTGAGAATTTGCCTATTGAATCTGTAATTATGGTGAGGTCCTAGCCCCTTTGGCGGCCAGCATCTCCGTAATGAGAACATCTGAGCGAAATTGAAATCTCTCTCCAGTGCTCTGCACATTCAATCGGGCAAAAATGTAATTTGACCTCTTTCAGTGGCAATCACAGGACACACAGACACACACACACACACACACACACACACACACACACACACACACACACACGCTACCCCCTGCACACCCCGCCAACCAACCCAGAAGTTAAATGTGTCCTCTTATAATGTCAGGGAACATTTAAATCAGGGAAACTTCAAGCGAATCCCTTTCCATTATGGAGTCCACAGCAATATCTGGCCGGCTGAGGAAAGTCGGACGTAAGTGGAGTGGACAGGAACGTCACCAGTCCGCTAAATTGTACCAGTGTTTGTGCTCAGCGGGAAGCGAGGCGCTGAAGCATCTTCCCTCTCCTCCCCGCCGTTCGACCGCGCCAGACAGGTGATGAAAATGAAAATGTATCTATGGCAACATAAAGAGGTCACCGGTGCCGGTGTCTCAGGAGACGAGCGCGACTGTTTTTCTACCCTCCCACCCTCACATGGGAAACAGGTGTGGGAGCCCTCCAGAGAGACCCTGATGACGCTAATTGACCAGTTAATGACCTATGAGAATACAGGCCTTGGCATCAGCTTGTGCGTAAGTGTACCATACTGCAGAACAAAGCACACAGCCATCCACCTACAGTACAACAAAGAACACAACCCGTCCACCAATAGTTCCTATGATATTTGAAAAACAGCAAGAAAAATCAAGATGCCAATGATTTTTCTTTGGGAAAATGGCAAACAGTACATTGACATAGATGAGATTCCTCCTAATATATCCATCATGTTTCGACATTAATTGGGTCAACAACACAATGTCCTCAAGAGCAGATGGCTGTCGTATATATATATATATATATATATATTAATCTTTTTCCAAATGTCCTTTTACTGGGGACTCAGGTGTTGGAACTCTATGAATACACTAATTGATCAATTAACAGCAGAAATCCTGGGCTGGACTGGAACTTGAGGCACGTCCCACTCAGGCAGTAAGGCATGGAAATCTCCCCACCCAGCGAGGCGTGTAATTCGCTCTAACAAGCCGGTGATATACAACCAGGAGGTGGTGGAGAGAGAAAAAAACCCTGACAATCAAATTAACATCCCAATATCCCACCCCCTACCAATCCCCTCAACAACACCCACCCCCACCACCCACTCTCCCTCTCTCTCCCCCGAACAGTGAAAGAGTGATCTTGGAACGAGTGCCTCGCTATATTATGATTAATTCATCAAGCCATTTGAGGATGGGCTGCGTTTTGGATGAAGTGATAAATGCCCCCTCCATGTGTCTTGCCGCAGTTTGCCTTCAGCAGCCTGCTGTCAGCTCCTTTTACTGCCCGGCCCACACGCGCTAACATAAAGCAGAGTCAACAGGAAGTGCCCCGACAGGCGCTATAGCAACCGCCTCCTGACAGCCTCGATGCTATAGCCCACAAATAGCCACGTGAGACCGAGACAGGTCGTGAGATATAGTGAACTGATTGCTTGCAGGAAAAAAAAGTGATGCTAGCTGAGCAGTAGCCCAACACCAGCTGTATGTCTTCCTCACAAATTGTGGATTCATGACACCTCTCTCCCCTGGCAAGGTCTTGTCACACACAGGCACTGAATAAAACCAGCTCGCGAGCACATTTGGTCACGGAATAAATAGAAGCCGAGGAGAGAGGCTGGCGGAGTCCATCTTTAAACAGACCACGGCCCCAGACAGCACGGGAACAAAGCTGCTGCCGGTCTGGCCGCGTCCCCTCTTCGCCACGCCAGCCGGATCCGCGCCAGATCCACGCCAGAGTCGGACCGCATCCAATCGGATCCAGACTCCGGCGCTGCCTGCGTAGCGGGCCACTGACCCGGCTTAGGAGAACAGGACGGGGCTTAGGAAAGAAGGGCCGGATAAGAGCATAGCAACAGAGCAGGATTTCCTTCCTCTGCCTGGACAGAAATGAAAATCACCTGCCGTGCGATGTGTGCGGAATGCTACTGAGCTCGGAACATATTTTATTCATTTAGGGCTGATGTCAAGAAATCCATCACCTCAGGCTGCATCCAGGCCTGCATGGCTCACCGAGCAAACACAACAAGTTAACGAATCAGGAGGCAGTTAAGGGAATGGAAATGAATCAGAGTGTTGAAATATAAATGTCATATTAATTATATGTGTGTATTCATTTAGTCTCTGTATTGTGTGTGTGTGTGTGTGTGTGTGTGTGTGTGTGTGCAATTAGAGTTGATTTTTAAAATAGCTTATTTTCCTTTTGTTTGCTACAAATGTCGTGCTTGTTGATATTTCAAGAATATTCATGCATGATCTCTACCAGAATTACAGTCTGCAGTAATTGCTAAGCTAAAAGATCTACTCGAATGTGTACGGGTACTTAGGTATTGATGAATTTCATAATGGGACCCTTCATTGATTGCCCCAGCGTGCAATGGCTTTTTGATGAGAGTCAATTTATTTAATGGCTGTTTGTGTACAACCTGACCGCAATCCTTCATTTGGACAGAAGAAGTTGATTGTCTTACGGTAATGGCTTTTAATTCTGGAACAACCTGGCGTAGCTTGTTTCCCAGTTTGGGGAAAGAGTGATGTATTGTTGCAGGTGGTGGCGTAGCGTGGCGTGGCGTGGGGATGGTGGATGTTGAGGAAAGTTAATTCGGTCTCGTTGTGGTTGTTGTGTGTCGTTGACGAACCCATCTGGGTTTTTCTGAGAGCCCTTGATGTGTAAATGTGATGATGGTTTAAACATGAGCATGTAGCCACATGTGTCCACGCCTGTGTGCTCACATGTGTGTGTGTGTGTGTGTGTGTGTGTGTGTGTGCCTCTTGCAGTCTCACATTGATTTTTACTCTAACATGCCTGACTCACTTTTTGGAAATGCTTTTCCCTCTCCCTCTCTCTCTCTCTGTGTGTGTGTGTGTGTGTGTGTGTGTGTGTGTGTGTGTGTGTGTGTGTGTGTGTGTGTGTGCACATAGCTAACATTGTAATACTATTGCACATTTGTGTGTGTGTACGCAGTTCACGGGTTGCATGAAAGCGTTATTGAGTTTTTCTGTGTGAGAATTCCTGTGTGTAGGATTGTGTTAATCTCTCTCTTTCTCTCTTTCTTTCTCTCTCTGTGTGTGCTTATGTGTGTCAATAGACCCTTTCAACAATAAAAACAAAAACAATGCTTGAACGTTCTATTTGGTTCCCAATCTACTTCCTCTGCATTAAGATAACATATGGAATGTTAAAACGGAAGCCTTGTGGGGCCAACTATGATGCTGATAATGGAACTCTCTTGAAAGGGTCTATACATGTACATGGTTCTGGTTTGTGGCCTAAAATGGTTAAGGTTGTGAGGATTATGCATTTTGGTTGACATTACCAATGTGTAGTTCTGAATATTTTCATTTTGTATGTGTGAATTTATTTGTGCATGTATTTGAGTCTGTGTGTGTGTGTGTGTGTGTGTGTGTGTGTGTGTGTGTGTGTGTGTGTGTGTGTGTGTGTGTGTGTGTCTAATGATGGATGGAGCTTTGCCCTGCAGTCTGTAGACCTGAAGACTCACCGAGAGCCCTGATCTCAGATCCTCATCACACTGTGTGTGGGTGTGCTGAATATCAATGTCCTGCCAGACTCTCTCGCCGTGTGTGTGTGTGTGTGTGTGTGTGTGTATGTGTGTGTTTGTGTGTTTCTGTGTGTGTGTGTGTGTGTGTGTGTGTGTGTGTGTGTGTGTGTTTGTGTTATGTTTGTTTTGATGTGTGTGTGTGTGTGTGTGTGTGTGTGTGTGAGAGAGAGAGAGAGAGAGAGAGAGAGAGAGAGTGTAGGACAAGGTGAGATAGAAATAGACAGTGGTTGGATGTAGCTGTGGGCTTACTTGTATGTAGTGTGTGTAGGCGGATGTGTGTGTGTGCGTATGTTTGTGTGTGTGTGTGTGTTTTGGCAGGGAATGTCTGAGATTCAGCCTGTTCTTTGTCCTCTTCCCTGTGTGTGTGTGTGTGTGTGTGTGTGTGTGTGTGTGTGTGTGTTCCAGTGTGTTTATGTGTGTGGTGTGTATGTCTATGTTGCAATTACTGCACAGACTGTGGGAGCATGTGAGGATGTTTCTTCTTTTAGCGTGGGCCCTCTGCTCACTGGCATGTGTGTGTGTGTGTGTGTGTGTGTGTGTGTGTGTGTGTGTGTGTGTGTGTGGTGTGTGTGTGTGTCAATGTGGCCCAGGGGTGGTCCTTGCTGGCTCAGTGTTGTGTGGGGAAAGAGGGCCTGCAGATTAACTCTTTCCTAAAAGAGCGTCTTTTTCCACAAATGGTAACGTATCCCTTTAACAGAGAGCAAGATCTAGAGAGATGTGTGTGCATAATGCATGTGTATACAGTATGTGTGTGTGTGTGTGTGTGTGTGTGTGTGTGTGTGTGTGTGTGTGTGTGTGTACACACATGTAGCCACTGAACATGTTATCTGTTTCCTTTCATTTGTGTAATGTATGCCTGCTTTGATGCCTGTGTGAATGTGTCAGTGGCGCCGCACGCCGCACGGCTTCATCTCGCCATCTGATTTTGTGAATTAAGTGCGAAGCTCGACTGCGGTTTTGTTCAGAGAAAGGCAGGGCTACAAGGCTACAAGGTTATGATTCATACATTTGCATTTACAGCAATTTAAGGATTCTGTGCCACTTCCCAA
>NC_063208.1:7925302-7940302 GCF_017589495.1 Alosa alosa
GGCCTACTGGTTAGCACTTCGGAGTTGTAACCGGAGGGTTGCCGGTTCGAACCCCGACCAGTAGGCACGGCTGAAGTGCCCTTGAGCAAGGCACCTAACCCCTAACTGCTCCCCCCCCGCCGCTGTTGTTGCAGGCAGCTCACTGCGCGAATTAGTGTGTGTTTCACCTCACTGTGTGTTCACAGTGTGCTGAGTGTGTTTCACTAATTCATGGATTGGGATAAATGCAGAGACCAAATTTCCCTCACAAGATCAAAAGAGTATACTGTATATACTATACTCTAATAACATTTCAGATGAAGATGTTGAATTTCTTGTGTAAGTGGATTGGGAGCCTCAAGCCTAACTCAGAACTCTCTCCCTTACACTGTATGTCCAGTTACACTTTACTTGACAGTATCAGACATGAGAGTGACATGACACTGTCATGAACATGTCATAAACAAGTCATAACCGTTTATGACATAACGCTTCTGTTATTAAGTGACATTCGTTTTTGTCATAACAAGTTAGGGTTAGATCAGGGTTAGGATTAGGGTTTATGTGTCATGACAGTGTCATGTCACTCTTATGTTGATACTGTCAAGTAAAGTGTTACCTTATGTCCTTACTGCGTCTGATGTGACTGAGCTCTAGCAACAAAATCAGTGTGATTACAATGTTTTCATTTTATGAGTACATGACAATAAACTTGAACTTGATATCTAAAAAAATAATGATATACTGTATCTATCTAGACCCATAGTGATAGATAGATAGATAGATAGATAGATAGATAGATAGATTTACTTTACTCATCTATGAGGGAAATTTAGATATCCATGAGCTTATATGACACATATAGATTAAGACGAACAATCAATAATAATGAAACTAGAACTGTGAGATGATCCACCAGATTTCCTACATGGTAACTGACACAGTGATGTAGTGGAATCTAGAATGTAGAATAATATGGTGATGCCCCTCACCCCCGTCACCGTGACTACTGCCACCTCCATTTAGCCAACAGGCCAGATCAGCAGGTAGGGCCCACAGTCCTGTGAGCAAACGATTAGCGGCGCCTAGCATTGGTATTCATTTCCTTGCTTGTGAATTCCCTAGCCTTTTCTATTCTCTCTCTTCTCTCTCTCTCTCTCTCTCTCTCTCTCTCTCTCCCTCTCTTGACAGAGGACTGCAGGTTAAATGCCAGGGGGAACGCTCCATCACGACTAGATTTGATCCAATTAAAAACAGATTTAATCAGGGCTCGCGGCCGGGACGTGAATGCAGAATGCCACCCGTGTGCCAGGCAGGCAGGCAGGACCAGTGATGGGAGAATGTGGTGGGGACGGGGCGGGGGCCCGAGATCTTTAGCGCTCGGAGATGATTGGCTCGTGGGGGGGGGGGGGTGTCGGAGGAGAGGAGAGGATAAGTGGAGAGGAGGAGGAGATGAGGCTGTGATTCTGTCGGACGTGTCAGTTGAGCTGTGTGCACCTAGACATTCTGGGTTTGGTGATTTAATGAACAGGATAACACTCGGCAGGTGCAACGAGGACATATTGGAATGTGTGTGGGACACAGACACACACGCACACACACATATACTGTACACACACACACACACACCGGTCTTTGATTGAAATGAAATGTAATGGCAGAAACAATGAATAGTTCTGTGTGTACAATTGAAGAGCTCGATGACAAAATCATCAGAGAAGTGTGTGTGTCTTCTCTGATGTTGGTTTTCAATTTCACAAAGTAATCTTTTTGTAGGTTTGTGTTCTGAATACCGCTGTGTAGGTGTGATTGAGTGGTGTGTGTGTTTGTGTGATTATACAGTGTGTGTGTAGTGTACAGGCAAGTGTGTGTATGTGTGCGTGCGTGCTTATGTGTGTGTGTGAGGCTCAGATGATAGAGCACACACCTCCTGGCTAGTGCGTCACAGGCAGGTAGATGATTAGTGAGCGTGTGCGGCTGCTTCACGCGACAGAGAACAGGGTAATTTAGTGTTGGTGTAAACACCTGATTAATTAAATAACGGCCTGATGGAATTATTCACACAACCAAAGGGGTTGGGATGGGATGGGGGGGCAGGAGAGGAGGGGAGAGGAGAGGAGCTCGTCTTTAACCCTCCAGGCAGTCAACATCAGAAGGAGGCATGCTGAAGGAGGAGATTGAGGAGGTGAGGAGGAGGAGGAGGAGGACAGGAGGAGCAGACAAACCCCTTTCACATCTCCCTGGCTCCTTAACGATCGTAGTCGGCCCCTGTGTCTGTCTGTCTGTCTGTGTGTGTGTGTGTGTGTGTGTGTGTTCTGTCCTGTGGTCGGGTGAGGGATGGCTCCCTGGTGGCCGCGGCATCTGCGTCTGAAAGTGCTGTGTCACCCCTGAGTGGATGGGTCGGCACGGCGACAGAGGATACTCCTGAGGCATTTTAATGGTTGTCTGGGTGGCAGTGTCATGTTTCGGCCGTAGCGCCGTCACAGTCATAAGTGCTGTAATTAAAGCTGGGTCTATAGGTATCTGAGTGTGTGTGTGTGTGTGTGTGTGTGTTTGTGTGTGTGCGCCTGCGAGTGAGTGGGTGTGTAGTGTTTACTGATATCAATCCCGACGGAGTGTTTGTCTCAGAGAATTGACCCCAGACGTCTTGTACTGAGAGAATCAAATTACTGCCCACCAGCAAGAAAAAAAAGATATAAAACTGTCAAACTGTAACTTTGGGGTGTGTGTGGGTGTGTGTATGTGTGTGTATGTGTGTGCCTGCAAGTGCATGTGTCTGCGAAGTCTCTACTCCACATTAATGTCCGCATTGCTCACACACACTTTGTTTTCCTCTGTATCTGAACGCATCCTATTCCTAGATTGTCCCGCGCCGCTTCATTATGTGTGTCTCGCGTCACCTCTTCATCAACAAACATCTCGTGGAAAAAAAAAAACAAAAGAGCAGAAATCAAAGCCCCTCTCTCTCTCAGCAGGCACCCACACAGAGTATTAAACAATACCTCAGGATCAGGTTCCAGCTGGCAGGCCTACCAGTAATTTAACGAGCTGCTAGTTTGTTTTCCTCGCAGCTCGTCTGTCACTTCCTCCGCGCTGATAATGTTTAACGTTGCTGTCGCCACGGTGATTAATTGCGCCTCGCTGTCAGTTCACGCCCCCGTGTCTTCCCTCCTCCGTTTTTTTTTTTTTTCGCGGGGCGGGGGGTTTTTGTGATGACCGTCATGTCATTCACCCCAGTGTCGTCTAATGTGTGTGCTGTTGCCCCTCCCGTGCCCTCTGCCCTGATTCTACCCATAATGCAACTGGAGAAAGAGGAGTGAGAAGAGAGAGAAGAGGGAGAGAGAGAGAGAGAGAGAGAGAGGAGGGAGGAGAGAGAGGTGGTTTGTGTGGTGTTCCTTGACCAGGCAGGAGTCAGGGGAGGAGAGCCAAAACGGAAGGTCAAACGTCCCACGCGAGGAGGGCTGCAACAGTATGAGAATGTTAATGCTCGGATTAAACAACTGAGCCAAGACAGAGAGACAGAGAGAGAGAGAGGGGGGAAAAGGCACACATTATGTCCTCTGCCCCAGAGAAGGTCATCTTTTTTTTCTCTTTTTTGTGTTGAAACCTGCAGCTTTGTTTCCGTCTTTCCTTCTCGTTTGCTTTCTTTCATGTGTTTTCTTTTTTTTTTTTCTCGGTACGTTTTGTGTCAGTGCTCAGGAAAAAGTCACCTTTGTGTCGTCTTTGAAGTTGGGGTGGGGGGGGGAGAGAAAGGTCGTGACTCAGGGGACCGGATAGACTCCTAAAGGACGGCCCTGTGAGCGCACGGTGTGTGTGTGTGTGTGTGTGTGTGTGTGTGTGTGTGTGGTGTGGTGTGGGGTGGGGGGCTTGGCTGGGGGTGTCACAGGCACTCAGTTGGGTGCCCCTCTCTCGATATCTCACACACACACACACACACACACACACACACACACACACAATAACACACACATACAAGACGCCAAGACGACACAACTGCTCCCCATTGCTGCCAAGCTCCCCGCATGTTCTCCCGCTCTGGCATTTGCATACGGAACAAACAGGAAATTGTGTTCATTTGTATGCAAATGCGTCCGTCCCCAAGGCTGCGTTTTGAATTAAAAGTTTTACCGTCCCATTAATTCTAAATTACACTCAGGCACTGACACAAACCCCCCTCACACACACACTTGTAGGATGGTATCGGGGACGAGACAGACAGAGTGGTCAGGGGGGGGGGGTGGGGGGATGTCGAGTTTAGGTGCCAACTCTCCCCATCCCACCTCTGATCTCCCCCCAAAATAGCAGCATTGTCAAGCCGGGGCCTGTATGAAGGGTGTCAGGTGGATATTTTGTTTTTCGGCTAGTCTTGCCTGATTGATCTCTGCAGCTGCAGTTTTGGTCGGCGCTCGATTATCAAGCCTGGGACATGCCTGCTTTGGGAGGCTCTGGCGGGGCTGCGGCTGTTGATTGATATGGGGCGAGATTTCTCCGGACAGATGAGAGGAGACCTTGGAGGAGTTTGACGGACAGGTCATTAGGGGTTGGTGAGGAAGAAGCGGAGGGGGGAGAGTGGTGAAGGCCGTCCCTCATCATCCTCTCTCCCTCGTTAACATACGAGCGCGGCGTCTGGAATATGCATGAGGGCGCTGACACCCCACAAATCCAGCGCGGATGTTGGCGAGAGCTGCCCATATACCCGTCCATATGCATTAGCAAGCCATCATGCTGGAACAAGCGAGTCTAAGTGGGGTGGGGGGGGGGGGGGTGAGTCACTGAATGCATGGTTCATAATGTGAACATATAGGATTGTGCTCATACATACACTCATACAAGTGTGTGGTTGAGGGAAAGAGAGAGCGAGAGAGAGAGAGAGAGAGAGAGCAGGATGTGTTTGAAAGGGCAATGATGACTACTAGATTGAAAAGACAGACCCAGAGAAGATGTGAATGTCATCATATTCAGCAGGAAAAGGGAGATTTCATGGATTTCCCATCAATTTTCCAAGATGGTTGCGAACTCTGTCGAGCATAATATAGTGCGGTTCTGACAGATCTCTGCTGAATCTGGGCTGATGTCAGCTACAGAGGGGGGGTTTAAGCACATCAATTCTAATATGGCCAATGTGTTGTCAAATGGAGATGAAAACGATGGAAACGGAGACATGTACAAATGCACAGCTCAGACGCTGAATAGGGAATCTGTTGTGCTCTGAGGAATACACTGAAGGAATATATTACTTCACATAGGTAGTGATTACCTCCTTCAGTCTTCAAGCTCTAGTCAACAGATTAATTGTTCACAATTTGGGATTCATGAAGAGGATTTTTCAGTAAATATAATTTTTCACTTGCTGAAAGCAAAGCCCATAGAGTTGACAATTATCTACAGAATATTATAATCTGTTATGGTCATGCAGATGCTGCCTGTTGCCAAGGGAATAGTTTTATGATAAAAACAGAAATGTGTGCATAGTGTATTGTTAGAAACTGGTGTATAATGTGATGTGTTTTTCAGACCTGACAAAGACAAAGTCTTTTGAGTCAAAACCATTATCTCAAACTTTTCTTGAAGATTCACTGTAGAGTGACACCTGAAAGTATTTTCATGCAAAATTATGTTTAAATGCACATAAAGTTGTGGAAGCTGGACATGTAGAACCTTGATCTGTACAATCAGTAAGAAAAACACAAGACCCAAGAGAACCGTAGAACATGTAAAACCGAAGACCCAAGCCATACAGCCTACACTGCTGAAAAACACAAGACCCAAGCCATACAGCCTACACTGCTGAAAAACACAAGACCCAAGCCATACAGCCTACACTGCTGAAAAACACAAGACCCAATTAATTGGTTAAGTGGTCCTTGGTCTGAAAAAGTTTGAGAAACACTAGCCTACACTGCTCTGCTCATTGGCTGATGTGTTCTGATACAATCATATGCGAAGTAAGGGATAATGTATTGTCCGCCGGTAATTATCAGAAAATAAATGCCCCGACAGGGAGAAAGATTTTTTTTTGCTTCGACCTGAAGGGACTTATTTTCTGATAATTACCGGTGGACAATACATTATCCCGCTTATTACATGGCTACTTGCCAAAACGGGAAAAGATACCCAACACAACGAATCTTTAAAAATGATTTTGCTACCGTTTCGTGTCTTCCGCTGACAAAATAAATAGTTTGCCACACAGATAGAACTTGACAGTTTCAGGTGTTTTTACTAGCTTACTTTCCCTTTCAATGAAATTCCATTGCAATAAGTTTAACGGAATTCTTGGCGGAGGGATATGAAAGACGTTAATCAACCCGTTGCCATTGACAGCGGTGATTATATACTTTGCCGGTGATTTATGTAGATTTAACATAGGCCCGAACGTTGGGAAGGCCCATTCATGTGAATGGAACTTTCTGCAGCACTCAGAAAGAGCCGTGTAATAATAGTGCATATTATATAGCAATTGGTACAATTAAAACATGATTGTTTTAAATGTCCTTTAGTTAAAGTTAAAGTGTCAGTAGCAAGGTATTCAACCATTTTTACCCACATACAATATAGTTGTGGATGCACACTTACCACTGTAGTGCACTGAAATGATCTAGCTCTTCTTTTAAAGCCTTGGTCCAGACACACACACACACACACACACATTCACACACAAAAGAAACAATCAAGCCATATCCTATCCCACAGTGCTTTGCTCATTGGCGGCTGACAGGGTCGCAGTGATGGAGGGGCGACCCTTGCCAGCCCGGCGTGCCACTGCTGTGCCTGTGGCCTTCGCCTGCTCCAGGGTAATGGCCGCCGCCACGACCACGCCGAGATCTATGACACGCGGCAGCCGCTAGCTCCGCAGGGCTCTAATCACAGGAATATTTCACCTGAAAATCTCACCAGCCACCAGCCTCCTCGTTCAGTAGCAGTGCACTTACTAGTGTGTAGTCTATATGCTAGTCCACAGCGCTGGTGGAACAGGAGTATTTTGCCCCTCCCTGAATCGTACTCTGCGTTGTGTTTAGGTTTTAAAAGAGATGTTGAAATGACAGACACTGACCGATGAGGGGTTAAAGGTGAAAGGTGAGGTAGTGGTGGGCAGAAAGCGGTAGGGATGCCAAGAGAAGAGGCACATTGTGTTGCTCACTCGAAGCGCTTCATGCTGCTTTAGTGTGGAAAGGAAGGAAATGGAAAAGGAGGAGGAGGAGGAGGGGGGAGGTTAGGGGTTAAAGGTGAAAGGTGAGGTAGTGGTGGGCAGAAAGCTGTAGGGATGCCCAGGTAAGAGGCACATTGTGATGCCCACTCGAAGCGCTTCACGCCGCCGGCCTCCCCCTAGCCCACTTGAGCGTCACCTTGTGAAGGGCACTCGCTTGTCGAGGCGTCCGTTAAAAGCTCCCCTACACCCACCTGGTCCACTAGAGCCGTGGTGCTAAAAGCTGACAAAATGTTACCCCCGCGGTAAAAACAAGTACAGTAAACTATAAATGCTGCACCATCAATTTTACCACCTTATAAACTCTACCATCAAACAACAACTTTATGATGTTTTAACCTTGAGAAGCAGTACAGGTGTGCCCTGGATATCTGTGGACCTCATATTAGATCGTGATTGGGCTTGCTACATATTTAGATACTTATCTCGGCTCTACTCTACTTCAGACAGGCGTGGAGGTGCCCCTGAATGTGCCTGTTCATAAAGCCCCCCCTGCAAGCGAGAGGCAAAGGGAGGTTCTTTTTCAGATGTACAGAATGCTAAACGGCTCGACGTGAGGTTGCTATTTCAGGCCTTTGCCCAGCATGCCTCTTTCATGGGAGCTGTGGGACCTCTGACAGCCATTTTGTTGTGGAAATTGTTGCTTCACTTTGTTTCAGATGTACTCCGCCGCTCCGGCTGTGATCCCTGAGGTTTCCCAGGTGCTGCTCACTGCATGCCGGAAACCTTTTTAAGAGGCACAGAATTTTCCGGAAGCTTTGAGGCAAAGAAAAAGAGATTTAGATTGTAGGAGTGTGTGTGTGGCACACACACACGTCGTTGGCGTCTGACGGCTACTGGGCGGCGGTGACTTTGGCGTGTGGAGATGCAGAGTGAGGCACAGCGGAGGCCGTAGGCGGGGATGAGGGCTAGAAAGGATGCGAGGTGAGAGAACATGGCACATTTCAAAGCCAAAGTTATTATCACCTCACGCTCTCTCCCTCTCTCTCTCTCTCTCTCTCTCTCTTTCTCTCTGTCCCTTTTTCTCTCCCTCCCTCCACCCCACCCACTTCCTCTCTCTACCTCATCTCCAACTCTCTTTTCATCTGTCTGCCTCTCTCACTCTCTTTCTTTCCTTCCCTTCCTCCCCCCATCCCTCTCTTTTCTCTCCTCTCCCGCACTCCAACTCTTGAGCGATGGCAGTTATTAGCGCTGAATTAGCCCTTGCCTACCCACTTTCTCCCTAAAAGCCTCGGAGCCCTGGGGCATCCCTGCCATGTTAATAGAGCCCTTTCAGGCACTGGCAACACTGCAAGGATGTGTGTGTGTGTGGAGGGGGGTAGTAGATTTGGTTTGGAGGTGGTGGTGTGTGTGTGTGTGTGTGTGTGTGTGTGGGGGGGATGAGGAGGTGGGGGGTAGAAAGCGAGAGGGAAGAAGGCTGCAGCGGTAGCCTCGCCGCTCACTGTCAGGCCTGAGTGACACAGCGACAATAACTCACGCCATGGCGCTCCCTCTGCCTCGCGGCAGCATGGGTAAATTGGGGGAGCGAGGCGGAGGTTGGCGGGGGCTCCTCCGTTTAGAGGTAATTACGTTTGGCCTGCAACACGCCCCGGCACCGCTCCGGAAAAAAGAGAAAGAGAGCGAAAACGAAGCTCTGCAGCTTCGCCAGACTACCTGATTTACATACCTGCGCACGTCCATGGCTCGGATGCTCACAGTCATACACGTGGGAAGAGGGGGAGTGGAAGAGAAAATGGGAAGAAAACGAAAAAGTTGAAGAAATACAGCAAGGGAGGAGAAGAGAAGAGAGAAGAGAGAGAGAGAGAGAGAGAGAGAGAGAGAGAAGTAGAAGACGGAGGGAGGGAGTAAGAGTGAAAGACAAGCATAGAGAGGAAGATTGGAATAGGAAGAAGAGACCAACAGAGAAAGGGAGAGAGAGGACCTACCAAACCCGAATAAAATACTATACCTATTGGGAGAAGACACAGACAGCTGTATTACTGCTGCCCAATATGTCCTTGCCTGTCACCAGCTGGGAGAGACACTGAGTGATTTTGTATGCATGTACATGTGACACACACAGACACACACACACACACACACACACACACACGCACCCCTCTCTCACAGCCACAGCCACATACACCTCTCTCACAGCCACAGCCACATACACTAACTCAACAAAGTCCCCTCATGTTGTATATACTGTACCATACTTGAAGTTTCTACTCAGTCCACTTTAGATTTGTGCCCTGATGTATTGTATGTCTGTAAGTTTGTTGCCTATGTTGAGTCACTCAGAACTTGAACTCAATATGTTGTACTCAGACACAGACAAAAAAAAAAAAAAAAAAAATGTTCTTTACACTTTGTCCATGTACCCCTATCCCTTGTACCTGTATAATTGCTTAGATCCTGATACTGTACTTTTATGTAACAATTGCTTTGGCAATACAAGTGTCATATTTGTCATGCCAATAAAGCACCATTTGAATTGAATTTGAATTTGAGAGAGAGAGAAAGAGAGAGAGAGAGAGAGAGAGAGAGAGAGAGAGAGAGGTGAATCTGGCAGAAAAAGGCAGAGAGAGAGATGACAAGAGAGGTAGGGAGAAGTGAAGGGAAAAGTGGAATAACTGGCAGGAGGGAGAAACCATGTGTGTCAGAGGAGGCTTGTCCATTGAGGAAAGGGAGGGAAACACTCCCTAAACTTTTTTTAAGGGAAATTAAAGTAATAAAATATGCATACATTTAACCAGCACACTCATTAACTTATTGAGTGCCATGCGTTGAGTGCCAAAATATTATATAAAATATAATATAATATTATGTTTTTAGCTTTTTTAAAAAAAATATGAAACTAGACACTCGAACACACCTTATATGTGATTTTTGTAACTCTGTGATGAATGGAAATGAAATATATGACGATCTAAAAACTCATGAAAACGCACAATCTGGACATTTATTTTATCTGGATTTTATCATAACTTGTTGCCGCTTTTGGGTAATCAGTGATTCCATGCATGTCAGGTCAAAACCAGGCCATTTTCGTGGGTCTATCACTAGGTGGCAGTCTCGCCAGGTCTCGCTGATCACTTCCTCGAAAGTTTACAGGCAACACTTCATATTTCATGAAAGACTATATATCTCCATTTCTAGAAAAACACGATTTTGATGAAAACTAGCCACTGTTTAGCTTGGGATTTCTCAGGAACAGAGGCATGTAGAAATACACGGTTTGCACCCACCGAGAGCTTAAAGTCTCACCTTTTAAACGAGCCATTGTATGCGTTCATAGCTATAACACAGAATATGCTGTGGCTGTACAAAAATCATCAACAATGGTCTAGATTGCTGGCACTCTAGGACAAAGCTTCCGAAAACAGCTTGGCATTCAATGAGTTAAAACAACATAGAACAAATAGCTTTTTAAACGCAATGTCACTGAAATCAGTCAAATTTCTGAATGCGACCTCTACCGTAGTTGAAAATTACTGCACAGAGGATCTTCCTCCTCAAGATCCCCTTTAGCACCCATTGTAAATGCTCCAAACCCCTGCAGCTCATGAATAACATGGGGGTGAATGGCGCAAGGGAGGAAGCTCCTCCGTACTCTACCCAAAGGCGCCTTCATCAATGAACCAATCAGTGGAGCTGATTCTGCTGCCAATATCCAATCAGAAATTGGTTATCTTGTACCCAGGAAATAAACGATCGGCTGAATGAAGACATTTCTGTAGCCATTTAGGTCCAATTAAGTTGAAAAACGAATTTAAGCTCATTTGAAAATGACTGCTATATAGCTAAGATTAGCAAGCTTTGAATGGTAACCTTCAGTAGTTCATGATGTGCCGTTTTATAGACAACAAAGACGCTATCAAGCTAGACTGGAGCAAACAAAGGAGAGCTGGGTTGGAGTACGCACTGAAGTGGAAGACATGGAGAGAGGGGAAATTATGTAGTTGTTGTTGTCTAGGCTACTTGCACATGTTTAGTGGGCATCAAAGTACCTGACACAGAGTTTATACTAATCCTTTGCTTTAAAAGTTTAGAACATTTTCTACCCACCTGTACTGCTCACAACCTACCAATCAGCTCAAACCAGACTGAAAACGTTCTACTCAGAACTCTAGGACCTGTATTAAAATTAAAGTCCTTTTTCTGTGCATACATTTCTTCCAGTAGAGGGGGGGAGAGAGAGAGAGAGAGAGAGAGAGAGAGAGAGGAACGGGAGTAGGTGGAGGAGACACAGTCAGAGCTGAGGGCTTCTGCTTTTGCTCGTCTCATTTTGTCCTCATTTAGCATCTGAACTCAGCCCCGCTCACAGACACACACACACAGGTCACACACACACACACACACACACACACACACAGCTCACAGACACACACACACTGCTCACAGACATAACACACACACAGGTCACACACACACACACAGCTCACAGACACACACACACACAGCTCACAGACATAGCACACACACATTGGAAAAACTTGTTAACAGACTATATATCATTAGAAACCTATCAACTACAAACTTAATCAATACTCAGGATACAACCTCCTTGGTACCCCCTTTATCACCTACTTACAGTCCTAACCCTCTTTGCCTGGAGTTCCATCTCCACACGATCATAACACACTTCATCAACAGATACACATATCATCTAACACTAGGCAGGAGGGTAGCTGGAACTATTATTGTTATTATTATTATTATTATTATTATTAGTAGTAGTAGTAGTAGTAGTAATATAAATAGCATCCCTTTCTTTCCCTCCCCTTTTATTTACATTCTCTGATAACTTTACTAATTTCACTCTTTCTCTCTGCCTCTCCCATCGTTATTCTGCGGGGCCCCATTGGATTTTTGGGAGACTCGCCCTGGTGGTCGCTGTGTGGTTTTGGCATTGGTTGGGTCCTGTGGGTTATCTATTGGCCCTGGGCCCCCAGGTGCACGCCCCTCCTCATCACGGCCATGCACACGCCTTGTCCTGGAAGCACACAGCACGCTTTTACTCTCTTTTAATCTAGACTACATGTTAGGTGACATACATGAACAAAACTACAAAACAGGCTAGGGTAAGAGTGGAGTGCAGGTAGATGCCTCATCAGGGTGTCTATCTGCATGCCTCACTTATTTTAATGCACACATTGTTGAGGCATACATCTTACATTAGGGTAGTGTGGTGTGCATGGGGAAATCCTGACAGATATTCACCATGCATGCCCACTTTTTTTAATGCTAACATTCTAGATAGACCCCTCTAACCTAGCCATTCACATACTGTACATATTTAGGTCAAGAGTGGCGTGTTGGGTGAAGGTCTGGGGCTGAGGTGTGGTTGGTCGTTGGTAGTGGGGATGTGTGCATATGCTGGGGCCTGAGGCGATGGGTGGCACGCAGGTCCTCCCCCCTGTCAGCTCGTCGCAGTATAACTGCAGGGGCTGGGTGGAACTGTGGCCATTAATGGGTGCCCAGGTTGTCAATCAGTCAGGCAATCAACCAGGCAATCAGTTATTCCTATTATTATACTTTTCATTAATAGAATAATTACAACTCCTCTCCTCTGAAACCCTCCCTCTCTCCCTCTCTATGTTCCAGCTTCTCTCCTCCTGGCCCAACAGCAAACCAGCCTTATACATATGCACACACACACACACACACACACATACATCCTCACATACTCACTACCCCTCACCCCCCCATCCCCACCCCCATCCCAACACCACCTCATTCACACTCTTAGAGCTACCATCCCACTCCCCCCATCCCCCCTTCTTTTCATTTCGGTCATCAATTTCATCCCTGATAATCATATCTGTAATCATCCTGGACTTTTAAAATCATCCTTAGCCTTTCTGTTATTAATGTTATGTTGTGTTATGTTTGTAGAAAAGTCAATGTGATGTCTTGTTAAGTTACAGTATGTGTTTATGTAATGTACGCCTGTTTGTCGGGATGTAGTATTCATGTGCATGTCGAGTGTTGCATTTTCTGTAATGTCAATGATGTTTGCAAATAAAAAAAAAAAAATAAAAAAAAAAAAGACATAGCATAGCACACACACAGCTCACACACACTAACACACTGCTCACAGACAACACACACACAGCCCAGTGAGAGTGGGATAGAGGAAGAGAGAGAGAGAGAGAGAGAGAGAGAGAGAGAGAGAGAGAGTGAAAAGTGAAGAAGAGAGAAAGTGGGGAAAGCGAGTGATGAGTAAGAAAAAAGGAGGGGGTGAGAGGAAGTGGAAGATTAAAAGAGAGGGAACATAGTCATTAGAAAGCACAGATGTGCTCTAAATCCAATCACAATCAACTAGTAAACAAGACAGATATGCATTTGATCAAATTAAGATCAAGAACCTTATTGCTATCAAACCATCATTTCTCAGGGTAGAAGAGAGAGGGCAAACCAAATGCTCCAGGGAAGTCGCTCTGTAGAAAGTAGAGAGGGAGACTAAATTCATATTCATGAATAGGTGAGTGAAAGTGTGATGAAGAAACTGCGTTTCATTCCCAGCAAGCTATTTTTACGGAGAGTTTGCAAGGCTATTTTCAGCTGTTTTTCCTTGGCAGACCTCTTAACTAAGCTGAGATAGGTGATATTTCCAGCTAGGATGTTACCATGACAGCTAGAAAACTTTGATACAAGTCCTGAAAGGCAATTAAATAAGTACAACAACTTTGCATCTGTGCCGTCTCGCGTCATTAGACACTAAGTAGCCATCTGTCAGTGGCAAACAACATTCATTAGCTTTGTTAGCCACTCTAGCTAATGCTGCTATTTAAATTGTAAGAGATTGATGCCTGATATCAGTAACACAAAGGGCTTGCGAATCCAACTCCAGGGCTAGAATCTTTGCGCCAATCGAACACAGTGCTAGAATTACTCTATTATTAGTCATGACCACTTTGAACATTACAGATAAAGGTTAACACAAGCTTAATTAAATCATTGATAAGGTTTAAAATGGATGCCCTATTTCGAACGACTCACGGCAATGGACTGACATTTAAAACCAGGGCCACCGCCGTACTTAAGAAGTGGACTTTATCGATCCACAGTGAGACTAGCCCTCATGGTTGATTACCGGTAATTCAATTGGATTGCATTTATATGGCACTCTTAGCTAAAGACATTTCCACAGAAATGCTTTATCGAGCCTTTGTTCAGTATGCGCCCCTGCACTATGAAGTGTCTGTTTAAATCCAAATAAGAAGAGCGTAATCCGTCTTTAAGCTTGAATATGGATAGAGGCTCAGATTTGTAATTGATATTCATATTAAAGCGATCCTAATCCCCCCCCCCGGTAGCGAGAGCACCTTGGACAGCAGAAAAGTGACAAAGAGGAGAAAAAGAGAGAGACAAAGAGAGGAAGAATAATCCGAACGTGACAACACCACACTCATCCGATCAAAGAGTCGGCAGGAGAGAGAGAGGGGGGGGGGAGAGGTGGAAGAGTGGATGAAGGAGAGATGTGCTTAATCCAGGAGTGGCTGAGCCAGCGTCATGCAGAGACGCGCTGCGTGTGTCCCCCAGGAAAATCAATGGAGCAAAGCACTCCGTCTAATCAAACACTCCCTTCTGAACACACACACACACACACACACACACACACACAGCACACCATATCACAGGCACACACCCAGTACATACACACACACACACACACACACACACACACACAAACACACACAGACACACAAACGCACACAGTCACCCACAGTGACACACACCTGACACATGCAAACTCTCTCCCAAAAAAACAACATACAAACACACACCATAAAATGTCTCTCTAATCAAGCATCCCCCTCTAAACAACA
>NC_063208.1:7952802-7960302 GCF_017589495.1 Alosa alosa
TTTCACTGTGAAAATATTGCTGTGGCTGTAGACGTTAGCAAAAAAGCCATGTCTGGATCCAATTTAGATCCTATTTTGGGTTTTTCAGACATTACTGTAAATATGTGGAAAGACAATTGCTCTTCTCCAATGTGGGTGAAGCAGTCCTGCCTGGTACTGCAAATTAAAAACTCATGAGTCGCCCAAAATAATTTTCATCGACATCAACACCCAGTGGCCCCACTGGAACTCTGTTTAGGGCTTTCCCTCCGCACTGACCGCAGTGTAAATGAGTGTGAGTCACCTGCGTGTTGGGCTGCTGCGGACGACCTGATGTCTTGAGCTTCCCTGGCGCTGTAGGTCTGGGATGGCACTCTGGGACAGAAGTAGAGCAGGAGTGATGCTCGATGGCTCGGTAGGCGTTAAGATGATGACACACAGATCCCGGAGACCTTTTCTGCTTTCGATGAGGTCACAAGCTGGCGTCATGCAGCTTGGATGCACAAACAGCTAACATCAGGCATTGCCTGACCCGCCCGCCCCTTCCCTGGCATCCCTCATGGCATCTGAGTACAAAACAAAACCCTTGACTCTCTCTCTCTCTATCTCTCTTCTCCCTCTCATTCCCTCATTCCTCTCCTCAGCTCTTCTCCTTCCTTCCTCCATGCTCTTACTCCTTATTGTACACCTCTGTCACTCATTATCTCTCTTTTTTTCTCTCTCTCTCTCTCTCTCTCTTCTTCTCTCCGGCTGTCTCTGAAATACTAATCACTCTAGTATTACACATTTCACCACAAGCTGCCACATGCCTGGATTCTTACAAAGTACCTCTTCAATACATGAAGGTCAGGAATGTCTGACTCTGGGTTCTAGTATTAATGTGGCTATCTCTCTCTGTCTCTCTCTGTCGCTCTCTCTCTCTCTCTCTCTTTCTCTCTCCTCTCCCTTTCACCATTTCTTTCTAATAACTCTGAACTCTGCTATCCATCCCTCACTCCCTCACTGGCTCTCACTGTGCGTGTGTGTGTGTGTGTGTGTGTGTGTGTGTGTGTGCTGCTCTGTCTCTTACATCTCCATCTCTAATAAATTTCACACTCTTCTGGTTTTTACTTGCTCTCTCTGTCCTCTCTCCTCCACCTCCCTCCTGCTTTCTCTCTCTCTCTCTCTCTCTCTCTCTCTCTCTGTCTTTTGTCCTCTCTCTCTCTCTCTCTCTCTCTTTTTTTTCTCTCTCTCTCTCTCTCTCTCTCTCTCTCTCTTCCTTTGTGTTCATCGCTCCTTATCCGTCTCAGGGTGTATATTTCTCACCCTGTCACCCTATCACTTCTCACTCATCTCTCTCTCTCTCTCTCTCTCTCCCTCTCTCTCTCTCTCATTCTCTCTCTCTCTCTCTCTCCTCTCTCTCTCTTTCCCATTTCCCTCTGTCTCTCTCTCTCTCCTCTCTCTCTCTCGCTCATCCCCTGCTCCTGTATCTTGATGCATTAAAGAGCATTCTCCTCCTTTTCATAACTATCTCCTCCCTGATCTTTCCATTTTACCCCCCTCCATCCCTCCCCGCATTCCTCCCTCCCTCGCTCCCTCCATTTTCAGAACGTTGGCCTCTTTCATCTAAATGCTCTTCCTCTCTCTCTCTTTCTCTCTCTCTCTCTTCTTCTCTCTCTCTCTTCTTTCTCTCTCTCTCTCTCTTCTCTCTCTCTCTCTTTCATTCCTCTGTCTCTCTCTCCTCTCTCTCTCTCTTCTCTCTCTCTCTCTTTCTCTCTCTCTCTCTCTCTTTCATTCCTCTGTCTCTCTCTCTCTCATCTATCTATCTCTCTCTTTCTCTCATCTCTCTCTTTCTCTCCCGCTGTCTCTGAAATACTAATCACTCTAGTATTACACATTTCTACAAGCTGCCACATCAGCCTGATTCTTACAAAGTACCTCTTCAACCATGAAGGTCAGGAATATTACGGCTCACAGATTTCTATTATTAATAATGACTATCTCTCTCTGTCTCTCTCTCCTCTCTCTCTCTCTTTCTCTCTCTCTCTCTTTCATTCCTCTGTCTCTCTCTTTCCCTCTCTCTCTCGCTCATCCCTGCTCCTGTATCTTGATGCATTAAAGAGCATTCTCCTCCTTTTCATAACTATCTCCCTCCCTGATCTTTCCATTTTACCCTCCATCCCTCCCGCATTCCTCCTCCCTCCTGAGTTCACTTTTGCCTTACAGATTGGCTGCTTACAAACGCATAAGCACACACACACACACACACACACCTACACACAAGTGTACTTAGACACATCCACGTACATATACAAACAGACACACACACACACACACACACACACACACACACACACACACACACATACACACCTACAAGGACGGCTCTCCCTCTGCCTCTCCAAATTGCTCTCACTCACATTATGTCTCATTCGCAGACACATAATGTCTCATTCACATTTACTCAATATCCTTCTGTCACTTTTCAGCATAAAACAAAGAATTTACACAGTCCTTTTGTCTCCTCCAGGTGTGCGCACACACACACACACACACACACCCACACTCGTAAACACAGACGTTCTGTTTTTGTTATGGTGTGACAGGTGGGACGCTGTCTGTCAGAGAATTCTGCAGTAATTATCACTGTTAAAAAGAGCTAACGAGATTCACACATTTTGCTGTGTGTGTGTGTTAGTGTGTGTGTGTGTGTGTGTGTGTGTGTGCGTGCATGTGTGTGTGTGTGTGTGTGTGTGTGTGTGTGTGTGTGTGTGTGTGTGTGTGTGTGTGTGGTGCAAGCTGTGTGAAAGGCATTGCCTTTCATCTGCTTTGAAAAGCGTGAAACAGTGGTGAAATCTCAGAAGTAGCACCAACGGTAGCTGCAGCAGTAGTTATAGTAACAGAAGCAATCAAGCTGGTGTGATTGTCAACACATACACTTGCATTCACAGCAATTCAGGCAAACTCTGACAGAATTTGTGACCCCGGGGTGTCATGCTAACCATACAGGTGTAGACCTAGTTTTGCTCCCTTAATATCTGGTAACACAAACACACCTGCAGTAGTATTTGCTTTCAACAGCATCTGCAGTAGTAGCAGCAGTACTAGCAGGTGGAAGCAGAACTCATTCTAACCAACAGAAGGCATAGGCCTAGTCTACATTTACATATTCATTTGGGAGACACTTGTATCCAAGGCGACTTACAGCAATAGAATAACATTTAAAGGTCCTCTAAGCGTTTTTTAGGCTAAACCATTTTATCACTTGTCACTTACTGCAAACATCACCTAACCAACCGCTAGCTGTCTGTGTCCTGAATACACTAATTGAAAACTAAACTCCTGAAAACACTAATACAAAAAAACGCGATATCTGTGGACAGCCCAGGCTCCAGAAAAGGCAACAAAAACAACCTGGGCAAACCTAGCCCATAAAAACATGCACGTTTAGGAGAGTTTCAATTGCACAGGAGGAACACGGGAGGGATGGGGAGGAAGTAGCGAGCTAGCTCTGCTTTGTTTGAAAGTCAACAGAAGTGACGTTACCCAGCATCACTTAGAGCACCTTTAAGCTGCATTTGTTAGTTATGCTCTCTTGTTTTCTTTGAGCAGCACCTGCTGGAGTAGCAGCAGTAAGCCTAGAGCCACTGCTAACCCTCACAGAAGACATGCATGTGCTATCTTGTTTTCTGGTAACCCAAACACCTACAGTAGTATTGCCTTTGAACAGCACCTGCAGTAGTAGCAGCAGTGCTAGTAGGCTAGGAGGAAGAACTCATTCTAACCATACAGCAGTCTTGTAGTACTCGAGTCCGAATCATGAGCTAAATTTAGAGACTTGTGACTTGACATGGACTTGAGCACTGAATGACTCGAACTTGGACTTGGACTCGTACATTCAGACCATGCAGACTCGGAAATTGAGACGAGGACTCAACTTTTTTTTGTAATGTCATTCGGCTATAATTGTAATATGTCATTAGAATATTATTTGGTATAGGATTTTAATCTAAATTATTTTTAGTATTAATATTAGTACAATGAAATGTTACTGCTTCATGTCATACATCACACATCACGCCATGTTCCTACAATAACGGACGTTAACTTTAATGGCGCTAAATGCCTGGAGACATGAATGCCCCGAAGGTTGTCAGTTTTGCATTTAATAGTGACTCGACTCGGACTTGGCTTGGAATTTTTTTTAATGACTTGGATTTGACTCAGACTTGAATACTGGAGACTCGAACATGGACTCGGACTCGAGGCATAGTGACTTGACTACAACACTGCCATACAGAAGGTGTAGGCCTACTAGCAGGCGGAGGAAGAACTCATGCTAACTCTTACGGAAGACATACATGTCCTCTCTTTGTTCTCAGAAACACAGCAGGAGGTCTTGTTTGACCTCAGCCACCGCAGCCTCAGAAAAACTCACTGAATTATGAAACAGCCTCACAAGTCCCCGTGGCAGCCTGTCTCGTTCCGTTCCTCCTCCGCGACGTCCTCTTACTGACGCTCCAGTGCCACCCTCACCTCACGTCTGTAAGAGGGAGAGAGAAAACAGAAAGAAAAAAAGCTAACACGCTAACCAGCCTATGTAAAGAAACAGTGTAACACAAGGCTAGCCCTTCAGCTAACTTGCTTAACCCCAGGGCTAATGCCATGTAGCTGACTGCTAACACATCAAAGCTCATGGCTAACAAGTAGAAGCTCTCAGACAACACCAAAGCTTGAATAATATGCTAAGGCTTCCAGCAAACACCATAGCCTCTACTGGACATTCAGACTGCAGTGAAACACATTCTTTGGGCTAGAACCAGAAATAGATTATTGTAACGATTTGATAGCAACACACACAACTGTCCAATCAAAAGGTTTATTAGCTGAGAACTAGAGCAAGGACACAGACACAGAACACAATACACACGGGGCAGGTCAAGTACACACACACACTACACATACAGGGGAGGACGCAGCCCCCCACACAAAAAGGATCACACACGAGGGAGGACTAAAAAGGAAACATGTCACAATAAAGACGCTAACATTACACTCAAAACTAAGGAGAAACACAGACATAAACCCCAAATGTTCACCCGTATCCCAACATGCCTGTGTGGGAGAAACTATACAATGTCTTGTCTTGTGACGTTACATTATGTTATGGTTGAATAAAGAATTTAGAATTTAAAATACCACTGCTTATTCTGACAGAAGCTAGCTGCAGGCAGAGCCATATAAAGGTAGAGTTGCCTCAACAATACCAATAGAGTTGTTACAACAATATGGCTCTGGCTGCAGGTTACTTGGTTGTATACATTCCATTCTAGTAGGCACTTATGACCGATATGGTCAGAAGAAAAGTAACCAATAGAGACATTCTCATGGTGAGCCTACAGTAATAGTCATGTTGTGGCTCCATTTCACAAAGGCAATTTGCACCTCCAATTCTGTGGGCCCTTGAAAAGAAAGGAGCCTTTGGAGAGGTTGGGCTGGCAGCTTAATTAGTGTGTTTGTTTGTGGTAGTTGTGCAGTTTGTGGTGTGTGTGCCTGCGTGTGTGTGTGTGTGTGTGTGTGTGTGTGCATTGAGAGAGAGGGAACTTGGACACTGAACAATGGTCATCGCTCCCCAAAGCGGCCTCCTCAGCAGTACCCCCCTTGCTAACGCCAGCGCTCTGTAGTCCGTTCCCAGGAAGTGGCAGCTGGAGTCTCCTCCCCTTCAGCTGTCTCTCTCTTTTGAGCGCGCGCTCCGACGCGGTTCTGCTCTGCGGCCGGGATCGAGCTCTGATCTCATCTCATCTCGGCTCAAATCACTAAGCTTTAAATCTCGCCTACTTCAGCCTCGTCTCGTCTCGTCTGCAAATCGCGGGCGTGCTTACAGCTGTGCTGCTGCTCTCTGCGTGAGGTCGCAGAACTTAACACTCATTATGTAACATGTGCTCTACAGGGGATTCCTCCTCTTCTGTTCTCTCATCTCATCTCGTCATATCCACCCCCCCTCTCTCTCCCTCTCTCTCTCTCTCTCCCTCTCTTTCTCTCTCTCTCTCTCTCTCTCTCTCTCCCTCTCTCTCTCTCTCTCTATCTCTCTCTCTCCCTCTCTTTCCCTCTCTCTCTCTATCTCTCTCTCTCTTCCCCTCACTCTTTCCTTCTCGCTTCTATATTTATTCCTTTAAGTCTGGCGAGATGATGCCCAGATTAAACGTGAAGCGCATGCACAGTTAAAAGAACTGCATGGTGGGATTTCTTTTCAACCTGTAGTCGAGTCCCCCACCCCCACCCCATCCCCTGTCTCTCTCCTTTCACTTGCGAGTTATCTAGCAGAACGTTGCATTCTGTTTGATCCCAGGCCTGAAGAGAACAGTTATGTGCCAGAGAGTTGTATTCTATGTGATTGAATTAGAGATGTTTTCATAAAAAGGATGCTTTCTCTAATTTCAAAGGTGTGTGAGTATTTTGGGGGGGGGGGGGGCATTGTTCAATGACGGGAGGATGTAAACTTGGTGACTAAGGGCTTTGGTTTGGAGATCAGAATGATTTAACTTTGTGAGAATGTGTAATAATAATTGAACAAATGGAGCTTCTCTTCTTCTCTTCTCTTTCTTCTTTCCTTTCTTTCTCTCAGTGTGTGTTCTTTCCTTTCTCTCTCTCTCTCTTAGCAGTGTGCATTATCAAGTGAACCATTCGTGGTCTGAGACCAAAGACATTTTTCCATGCGTTGACATATAGCAATGCCCTTTAACTTCATATAGACCCTTTCAAGAGAGTTCCATTATCAGCATCATAGGTGGCCCCACAAGACTTCCGTTTTAACATTCCATACAGTATTTTATCTTAATGCAGAGGAAGTAGATTGGGAACCAAATAGAACGTACAAGGATTGTTTTTGTTTTTATTGTTGAAAGGGTCTATAAAGCTGCGCAGAGATTGAAGCGCAACCTTTCCAGGATGAGGAGGCTCTCTTGCCAGACCAAACTAGTTTATCCTGGGCGGACGTGAGCGCTGCTGCGTCTTGGCAGATGGAGAGATCATGAGGAGTTACGCTCTCCTTCTCATATTCCAACCAGCCTCTTTTATCTCTCGATTAGGGAAAAATCAGTGTTGAACAGCATGTCCCTCTGCCTTCATAGCTTAGCTAGCTAAGGGCTCTAAATGTGTTTGTTGTGTGTGGTAGAATGAGGTGAGTGTTTTTGAAGTAGCTCTTGGTTTGGAAAGAGCTGATGGCTCTACAGTGGACTGTCTGTGAGTTATTCAGATATTGTGCCTGGATCTGAAAGAAATGTCAAATGCCAATTAAAGCTATGTCAAGGCTATGTCGGTGCTGTGTAGTAAAGTGGTGACGTTTCTAGGTCAATTCCCTGAGTATGTATGCAACTGTGCTTACAGTACATACTGCCAAAGGTATTAACTGTTTGATTTATGAATTTAGCTTTTGTGAAGCCCTTTTTCAGTATGCTGTTGTAGCCAGCTCATCAGGCCAAGCAGAAACTGATAAGCGAAGCGTGAAGTGCTGTCTCTTGTTGCACAACAACAACTTTGGCA
>NC_063208.1:7965302-7975302 GCF_017589495.1 Alosa alosa
AAACAAGTCAGGAGATTTGTTTGCCCCAGAGAGGGACAAAGACGAGCTCTGTTTGTCTGTCTGAAATGAGCTTTCTTTTTATGATAACGTAAACTGTATAGCCGTTCCCCTTTGGAATGTGTCTTGTCTTTATTCAGAGTTTTGAATAAATGGCTTCCTAACAATTAATCAGCCTTGCTAAAATACTGTAACTTCCCAACTATTAATCAAGGTTTATAGAATTATTTTTTCCAGTTTTTTCAGTTATGAGGTTAATACTCGGTGGTGAGCCATGCTCTAATATTCTTTTCTTCATCCTTCTTCATGATTTAACCACAATCCTGATTCTGAGTCACTGGGATTGGGAACTGTGACTAATGCACAGGAAATGACATGAATGTAATCCAAACACGTTGATCTAGCCCAGTGCAGCCTGTACATAAGATCTTGAGCCTTGGTCGAAGTTACTGCCCGCCATGTTGTTGTTTTTTTCTAAAGTATCAGCTCTCAGTAGT
This sequence comes from Alosa alosa, assembly GCF_017589495.1. Taxonomy (NCBI): domain Eukaryota; kingdom Metazoa; phylum Chordata; class Actinopteri; order Clupeiformes; family Clupeidae; genus Alosa; species Alosa alosa. The sequence goes on from NC_063208.1 coordinate 7,965,797, forward strand.
GTACTGTGCATTTCAGCTGTTGTGGTTTATCATTAAGGCCAATTCCATGGAAAATTACGTTTTTTTGTAACATCCATAACGCCAATAAAATGTGATGGTATGGCATGATGTGAATGATTACATGAAATTTGAGCATTTTGGTTTTTTTTGGCTGATGTACATGAGAAAAAATGCACAAAAAATGGATGTTATCATTCACATCATACAAATGCCAAGGCATTTCACTGGCGTTATGGATGTGACAAAATGTCCATTTTCCGTGGAATTGCCCTTAAGCATTATTTCCAAAGGGGAAAACAAATTCTCAGTTCTGTTCTACTGGTTACAGGTTGTGTGTTACTGTAAGAGCTGCTCTCTCTAGCTGGAGTGGGAGGATATAGAAAGATGGATTGTTTTGGTGTTGTTGCTACTACATTGGCTGATGTCCCGCCGTATATATTCTGGCAGTTGGCGGTGTTTATCACTGTGATCTGGCAAAGCCTGCTTCCTGCACTGTGGGCTCAGCTCGAAAGCAATGGCGTCTGCCTGTGATTTATAACAAAAATGGCGAGTGAAATTGCTTTTTTGTTTCTCTGGGCTTGTCACTAACAAGCTCGATTTCCTGTTTCCTGGAGGTCTGGATGTAGCGTAGCGCAATTAGAACCAGTCATGATTCTGATTGAGAAGTTTGATAGGGAATGTGATCACTAATCACTGGTCTAAGGCCAGCTCAGAAGGCCATTAGATGATTAAACCCACATTAGTGGGCAATTGCTCGTAAGTCAGCCAATTGTTGGGCAAATGGTAACTACGGAATGACCAGTAACTACAGTATCAGATTTTGCGCAACAATAACAACAAAAAATAAACTGGTTGCCCATTGCAACCCGGAGCAGCCATTGACTGGATAATGGACTTTAAATGGCGTCCTGATGTGGGTGTTCTGTAAGGGAGGAAGAGGATGGGGGTGTTTGTTTGGCGGCCAGAACAACAAAACTGATCGTACAGCCAGAGACAATCTCACTGTTACGAGGCCCACGGGACGCCCCCGGCGGTCCCAGACTTAATCAGCCTGTCCGTGCGTCCGAGTCCGAGTGACTGCTTCAGCCTTAAATCAACCCCATGCAGGAAGCACCTGGGTTTGCCAGGCACACGCTGTGCAGCGTCCTGCTGTGGCTGTACTGCACTTTTTACAAGGAGGAACGCTCCTCTTGGCAGCGGGCAGGGACAATGGCCTGGCTCTGGTGCTTCAGCACAGGCTCGAGGATCATCTGTAAAAGAGGGATGTATTTCATTAGTGTAATCTATAACAAGGTGGAGGTGCCGAGCGCTGAGCAGGATGACTGACGCGGTGCAGTGATGTGAGGCCGCGCCTTTAAGCAGCGGCGGCCATTGTCGCGGCTCTAATCCTCGTGTTAATGGTTTTCCATTCGCGGCTCGGGCGGTCGGCGCTGCCCTTTCACTCGCGCTGTGTGCGGTAATGAAAGTGGCTCATCATGGCCAGGCAGGTGATGTCATGCAAGGGCAGCTGGCGAGATGATGTCTGCATAAGAGATGGAGTGAAGCAATAATACCCTAACCTTCCTCCTCCCCCCCCTCTCTAGTAGCTAGAGAGATTCTGGCCTCAGTTTGGCCCACATCTGGCATGGGTCTCGCTCACATCTGGCATGGGTCTGTCTCAAATCCGGCCCAGGTCTGGGTCACACCCTGTCCAGGTCTGGCTCACATCTGGCATGGATCTGGCTCAGATCTGTCCCATGTCTGGTTCACACTTAGTGGCTACTGTAAGTGGGCATAAAGAGGCCTGTCCACACCAAGAACTATAAGTATAAAGACAAAAGTAACTATGACAACATGTTAAAGTTAACAAGTTAACCCCACTGACCAGCGATAAGGAATGTCTCTCATGTTCATCTACTTGATTTCTAAATCTTGATAAATTTAGCCGATGGCTGTCAGGTTTCTATCATTATCAAAATCACTCTGAAAGTGATCCTCAACGATATTGTTCTTCATGTTGTTGTCGCTGTAGTATGCTGTGTGGATGTCGTCGTTCTAATGAACTATAGCTATATGTCAGACTATTGCTATCGCTATACTTAGCATTGCCGTTGTGGATCAGCCCGATGACTACTCGCCGTAGCCTGATGACACACTCCTTCGCCCACACACTTCTCCACCCCTTTAAACACGTAAAGAACACAACTCATCTCTTGGCAGGAGAGGCAGTTGAGTATGGTGTTGTCTAGTGAGGATTATATATTGCCAAAACTGGCACACCCTTAAACACTAGTCCCACAAGACCTGCTGCTGAGCTGTTAGATCAAACAGAGCCCAGTTCTGTCTACTTAAATAAAATGATCACTCACACCGGGAAAGATTTTGTCAATGAATCTGCCAAGTTGACCTTGACTCGGGGCTGCGGGCTCTGGATGTCATTCCGAGCGGGTATAAAATAAAACATAAAAACCAAAGCCTTAATTTGAGCCACGACGACTCGGTGGAAAATTGAAAAAGCAATGATAATAATTTTCATGGTCTTCCATTACTGCGCCCCAATAGCGTTTTGAAATATGACTTTGGCCAGTTGCGGTTGGCTTCATAGTCTTGTGGGAATTTCTTTTTTTTTCCTGAATTAGGGGGCAGGTTATCCACTTATTGATATTCATTGTATTTTCAACAGATTATTTTCCAAGAAGTGGCTATAATGGTGTTCTCTTGATCTTTCTTAACATCTCTTCTCTCTATCTCCTACCCTCCCTCAACGCCCCTAGTCTCTTTCTCCCCCTCCTTCTGTCCCTCTCTCTCTCCCTCCCTCTCTCTCTCTCTCTCTCCCTCTGTCTCTCTCTCTCTTTCTCTCGTTCGCTCTGTAAAAGCCACTCTCCTCTCTGTCTGTCAGCACAGGGTTTAACTAACGAGCCCTGCTTCCCTGCTCATATAAAAAATGATGATGACACAGCAGAAAATGCAATAAAGGAGAAAGACAATGCACAGCAAAGAGAGGGAGGGAGGAGGGGTGTGTGGAAATGTATGTGGTGTGTAAGACTGTTTGTGTGGGTGACTGAGAAAGAGAGAGGGGGGGATGAAGAGAGAGTAATAACCTCATCACTTTCTCTCTCTCTCTCTGTACATTACTATATGCACATCCCATGGGAGAACTGTATCTCTCTATCTCTCTCCCTCTCATGCATTCTCTCTTTCATTCTCTCTCTCTCTTTCTCTCTCTCTCTCTCTCTCACACACACACACACACACACTCACTCTTTCAGTTCCCCTGCCTCTCTATGTCACCCGTTTGTCATCACCCCCACCCCCCTTCCCCCACTGTTTTAAGTTTTCTGCTCTCCGCATGAATCACTTTCTACGATGTAAGATCTCTGCTCACCCCTCCCCTCCTCTCCTCCCCTCCTCTCCTCCCCTGCTCTGTCTTTGCAGTGTTGGGAATGCATCTGAAAGGACGGGTGCTTATGTAACTCAGTGCTCCTATAGAGAAATCCTCTCCTTGTCTCCTGCTCTCTCCCTCTACCTCTCCTCCTCTCCTCCTCTCCTCTCCTCCTCTCCTCCTCTCCTTGTCTCCTGCTCTCTCCCTCTACCCTCCTCTCCTCCTCTCCTCCTCTCCTCCTCTCCTTGTCTCCTGCTCTCTCCCGCTACCCTCCTCTCCTCCTCTCCTCCTCTCCTTGTCTCCTGCTCTCTCCCGCTACCCTCCTAACCTCCTCTCCTCCTCTCCTCCACCTTCTGTCTCAGCAGCGTCTTAAACACAACAAAACACAACGCAGTGCCTCACATTCACAACACAATGCAACACACAACACAACGCAATGTATCACAACACCACACAACATAATGCAACACAACACAACACAACACAACTCAATGTAATACAAGACAACGCAACACAACACAACACAACACAACGCAACGCAACACAACGCATATAAATGCTCTCACATGGCATGGCCTAGTAATGTGTGATCAGACTCCTACTAAAAGCTTTAAAGATTCACCTGCTTCCATCCCCTCCCTTCTTAACCCATCCCCTCCTCTCTGTACAGTTACTCTATCCCTCGCTCTCAAGAACGCTTGTATGGTTAATTTTCTGTCTTTTATCTCTCTCTCCTGCTGTCGCGCGCTCTCTCTCTCTCACTCAAGCTCTTGCTTGTTCTTGTTCTCTTTCTCTCTCTCTCTCTCTCACTCGAGCTCTTGCTTGTTCTTGTTCTCTTTCTCTCTCTCTCTCTCTCTCTCTCTCTCTCTCTCTCTCTCTCTCTCTCTCTCTCTCTCTCTCTCTCTCTCTCTCCTGCTCCTGAAATAGAGTCCCTTTGAAGCCCTGCTGTTTGGTTCTGCCCAAAACACTGCAAGACAAAAATCTGTCATCTAATGTCTGTGAGGAGGGGGGGAGAGAGAGAGACAGAGAGAAGGCAAGAGGGAATGATAGAGAGAGAGCACATGCAAGTAGAGAGAGAGAGAACAAGCAAGTAGAGAGAAAGAGAAAGCAAGAAAGAATGATAGAGAGAAAATGAAAGAATTGATAGCCATAAGGAGATGAGTAGTTAAGGGACAGGAGCTTAGAGTGTGTGTGTGTGTGTGTGTGTGTGTGTGTGTGTGTGTGTAGTGTGTGTGTGTGTGTGGTGTGTGGTGTGTGTGTGTGTGTGTGTGTGTGTGTGTGGTGTGTGTGTGTATGTGTGTGTGTGTGTGTGTGTGTGTGTGTGTGTGTGTGTGTGTGTGTGTGTGCAGTTCACATTGATGAGAGAGAAATAGGGCAGATGGAGACAGGAACAGAGAGGGAAGAGGAAGAAGGGAATGTGCCGTATGTATTTAAATCACAGCCCATGACTAGGCACTAATGAGGTTACTATTGCGATGAGCTTATACATATACCTGACGATGGAAGCTATGGAAGCTGTGTGTGTGTGTGTGTGTGTGGTGTATGTGTGTGTGTCTGTGTGTGTGTGTGTGTGTGTGTGCATGTGTGTGTGTGTGTGTGTGTGTGTGGTGTGTGTGTGTGTGTGTGTGTGTGTGTGTGTGTGTGTGTGAGTGCGGGCATGTATAAAACTACACTAAAGCTACAGTGGGAACAGTATAGGAGGTTGTCAGTTTAGAGGATAGAGCGAGGAGAGTATGATGAAGATGTTTAATATTTAGACACAGAGGGAGAGAGGTGGCTTGCTGTGAAGTGAACGTTTTAGAGTGAGAGAAAAGAGGAAGAGAAAGAGAAATAGAGAGAGAGAGAGAGAGAGAGAGAGAGAGAGAGAGAGAGAGATGGGATGGGGATAGAAAGGAGGGCGTAGAAAAGGAGGGGAGGGAGAGAGATGGAGAGAGAGAGAGAGGGAGAGGGAGGAGATGGTGTAAGAGGGAGAGAGAGAGAGAGAGAGAGAGAGATGGGATGGGGATAGAAAGGAGGGCGTAGAAAAGGAGGGGAGGGAGAGAGATGGAGAGAGAGAGAGAGGGAGAGGGAGGAGATGGTGTAAGAGGGGAGAGAGAGATAGAGAGAGAGATGGGATGGGGGGATAGAAAGGAGGGCGTAGAAAAGGAGGGGAGGGAGAGAGAGGGAGAGAGAGAGAGAGGGAGCGTTGAGGAATATGTGGTACATATTTAGGGGGCTAGTGGAGAGAGGTGTGTGACACTCCTGATCCTCATTTTGTAATTGAATAATAATCTCCAGAGGCCTGACCCAGAATTGCAACACTTTTTTTGTGTGTGCATATGTGCGTGTGTGTGTGTGTGTGTGTGTGTGTGTGTGTGTGTGTGTGTGTGTGTGTGTGTGTGTGTGTGTGTGTGTGTGTTTACACGTACGCCTGCGTGTGTGTGCATGCGTGCGTGTGTGTGTGTGTGTGTCTGTGCCTGTTTGAGTGTGTGACAGAGGGAAAAGCAGAATGATCTTAAGTCTGATACAACGCTGCCACCTCCTGCGGAAACTGTGGAATTGCATCAAGGGTTGCGAGGCGGCTGGATTGGTTACACTGTTCTTATTCCACAGGAACTCTTATGCTTATTTATGGGTTTAATACCAAAACAAATATTATTCAGCATTTTTTACAGATTTCAGCATTATTTTTGTATCTCCAAACCCTGTTCCTCAGTCCAGGAATGTTTGCTGTGGTTTGTCAGCTTGCCTCATGCACAGAGCCTTGTGCCATTTATGTGTCACATACTGCAAGAAAACAACAGACATTTGTCTCCCTCTCCATTTGAATCAATTCAATTTAAATGGGGTTTATTGGCACGCCTGTTTCAACACAATCTTGCCAAAGTAAACATATTTTAAACACAATAACATTTCATTTTTGCAATTGAACTCAATAACTAGTCATGCTCATGTCTCCTTCTCAATTCAAATTAGCTTTTTATTCAAATCAGCCATTTCGGCATGATAGTTTCAAAGCAATCTTGCCAAAGCAAATATATTTTAAGCACAATAACAATTTATGTGGCTTTCTTAGCATGGCTGTTTGGACACAGTAGCATCTTGTGTTAAGAAAACCAGAGTAAAATAGTTAAAACACTATAGAAAAATAGGTTACACTTTACTTGACAATGTCGACATAAGAGTGACATGACACTGTCATGAACGTGTCATAAACGTTTATGACATAACGCTTCTGTTATTACATGACATTCGCTTTTTGTCATAACAAGTTAAGGTTAGGTTTAGAGTTAGGGTTAGGATTAGGGTTAGAGGTTGTTAGGGTTAGGGTTAGGGTTAGGTTTCATGTGTCATGACAGTGTCATGTGTTCACGACAGTGTCATGTCACTCACTCTTATGTCGATACTGTCAAGTAAAGTGTTACCGAAAAATACAATTAGAGCAATGTACTGTAAAAGTTAATATTGAATTCATTTGAAATGACCGAGTCTCTGTTTCTCTCTCCCTCTCTGTGTTTCTCCTCTCTAGTCTGAGGAGAGAAGGATACACGGTGCAGGTCAGTGTGAACGACTACCTGGACATCTACTGCCCGCACTACAACCTCAGCCAGAGGGGGGCGCTGGAGAGGGGCGTGGTGGAACAGTACGTGCTCTACATGGTCAGTTACCGCGGCTACCGCACGTGTGACCCACAGATGGGCTTCAAGCGCTGGGAGTGCAACCGGCCGCACGCGCCCCACGCGCCCATCAAGTTCTCCGAGAAGTTCCAGCGCTACAGCGCCTTCTCCCTGGGCTACGAGTTCAACGTGGGACACGAGTACTACTACATCTGTGAGTATATACTGTACCACCACACTATTATATACCATCACACTAGTACTATTACATCTGTGAGTATAAATCACACTATTATATACCATCACACTAGTACTATTACATCTCTGAGTATACATCACACTATTATATACCATCACACTAGTACTACTACATCTGTGAGTATACATCACACTATTATATACCATCTCACTAGTACTACTACATCTGTGAGTATACATCACACTATTATATACCATTACACTAGTACTGTTACATCTGTGAATATATACCATCACACTATTACAGTATATACCATCTCACTAGTAATACTACATCTGTGGGTGTACATCACACGAGTACTACTACATTTGTATGTATATTCCATCACACTATTGCTACAAAATGTTATTAATAAGGTGCTAGTGTCTGGTGATAAACTTAAAAATAAGAAGAGAATGTTGCACACTTGCACACATTTTGTTTTTTTATTTGGATGATGTTTCAGCCATGAGGCCTTTTTCAGATCCAGGCCTCACAGCCGAAACATTATCCAATAAAAAAAAACATTATTTTCATACTCTCAACGCGTACCACTAGAGCTACCCTTCAACTGAATTAACAGTTACATCTGAGTATGTCAAACCTCCAGCATTATTTATTCTGATCTCACAGTAGTATCACTGCAAGATCAGTATCATGGCCACACTTATACTACTTATACGTAAGTAGGGTCTAGTATAACGGAGGTGAACTGAGATAGTATGCTAATGCTAGTTGCCCGTGTAAATCCTCACACCCCTAACCTTAAGAACGCTTCTAACCACTGAGTTGGAAGCCTGGGTTTTTAGCTCAGTGGTTAGAGCGTTCGACTCCCATGCCGGTGTGTGTTGAGGTGGCGAGTTCGAGGGCCGTGAGCGGCGGACGAATTACAGTACGACCTCTGATACACTAACTATCTGCTATCTAACACAGCAGACCTTCTACCTTTCACAGCATTGTACCATGCTAGGGCCACATCTATAGTATAGTATGCAGTAGCATGTATTAGTGCATGTATGGACTCCTACATGAATGGTGTGTAAGTGTACAGGGCTACTTCAGACACCGCAACACAGAGAGAACACACACTCCTTCACCTTATATGGAGAACACCACCTCTCTCCTCTCTCTCTCTCTCACTCTCTCTTTTCTCTCTCTGTCTCTCTTCTCTCTCTTCTCTCTCTCACTCTCTCTCTCTCTCTCTCTCTCTCTCTCTCTCTCTCTCTCTCTCTCTCTCTCTGTCTCGGAGGCCAGAGGCGGCCCAACCTGCCGGTCATCTCATGGCGCACGCATGTTTTATTCATGACACATTTGTAAATCCCATTACTCTGAGATGCCCACTCTCCGTCCCTCGCCCCGCCTTCCGCCCACACGGGTCTCCTCCGACGCTGGCAGCACCAGGAGGCGCGAAGGAAGCGAAAGCAGAGTGGGGGCTCTCCGGTCTCTTAAAAACGTGAGCGCTCATAATACCAGCTCCTTTAGCACCTGGCAAAACTGCTGACGCTCGGAGCAGAAGCACATCTACAGTAAGCGTTATCGGAGCCTGACAGTAGTGGACATAACCTTGGCTATTAGGAGCGTCCACCTTTCACTTTACTGCATAAGGCCTTTTTGATAAGGAGAATAATACCGATGCAATAAAGAGGTGGACGTAGCACTCAGACTACAGAACCAAAAAGAACATAAACCATCCGTACACATTCTTGTGTAGAACATCCAGAATCAAATCAGACATCCCTTACATAGATAGATAGATAGATAGATAGATAGATAGATAGATAGAGATAGATAGATACTTTATTGATCCCCAGGGGAAATTCAAGATTATTCAAGAACATGCATTTATGCATACTCATAGTCCTGTACTATTAGAAGTCCACAATTAATTTCTGTATGTATCGGCTTCTATTAAGATAAGAGATAAGGTTTATCTCTCCAAAATGTATAGTTCAACAAGGCACTCTAGTGCCACAGACTTATCAAAGAACATAAATCACACAATCCTCCCCATCCAATATCCACATCAAAACAAACAGAAACACCATTAGATTAGGTAAAACTAAAAACTCTTCAGAGTGTTAGGATGGCATAAATCACATAATCCAGCTCATCCAATATCCAGATCAAACTTGAATGAAACTAGATTTGAATGAGATGTAAATTAGATCTAATAGAAATGAGATTACCGTAGATGAATCAGATAGATTAAGTAGAAGAACTCTTGAGAGTGTTTGAAAGTGGCGTACCTGTCGTGCCTCTCCGGTGGTGATCAGCAGGGGGCGGAAGATTAACTCGATTGTGTTGTGTTGTG
>NC_063208.1:7980302-8007802 GCF_017589495.1 Alosa alosa
CTTCTCCTCCCCTTCTTCTTCTCCTCCTTCTCCTTCCTCCTCTTCCCCCTTTCACCTTTTTTCTCCTCCTTCTCCTTCTTCTTCTTCTTCTTCTCCTCCTCCCTCTTTTCCTTCTTTCTTCCTCTTCCCTTCTTCTTCACCTTCTTCTTCTTCTTCTCCTTCTTCTTTTCCCTCCTTCTTCTTCTTCTTCTTCTCCTTCTTCTTTTCCCTCCTTCTTCTTCTTCTTCTTCTTCTTCTTCTTTTCTTCTTCTTCTTCTTCTTCTTCTTCTTCTTCTTCTTCTTCTTCTTCTCCTCCCTCTTTTCCTTCTTCCTCTTCCCCCCCTTTCACCTTCTCCTCCTTCTCCTTCTTCTTCTTCTTCTCCTTCTTCTTTTCCCTCCTTCTTCTCCTCCTTCTCCTTCTTCTTCTTCTTCTCCTTCTTCTTTTCCCTCCTTCTTCTTCTTCTTCTTCTTCTTCTTCTCCTCCTTCTCCCTCTCCTTCTCCTCCTGCTACTCCTCCTCGTTCCTCAGATGAGTTTAACCCCGGCCTTCCCAAGCTGGAGAGGAGCGTGAGCGGCAGTAGCCCGTCTAGAGACCGCCTGCTCATCACCGTGGCAGCCCTGCTCCTAGCTGCCTCCCTGGTCTCTTAGCAACCCGCCACCCCGACCACCCACATGCCCCGGCCGGCCCCTGGGGGCCCCGAACCCCCACCCCCACCACCACCACCACCCCAAGGGCCTCGCCACCCATCCAGGGTGTGTCTGGAACATCAGCTCGACCAATCAGGAGCGAGCGTCACAAGTGCCGTCGGGCTGCTTGTTTGGTACCACCCGAAGAAGAACCCATCCAGTGCTCACACACACACACAGAAACACACACACACACACACACACACACACACACACACACACAAACCCATTTGTACACTTTCATGACAACTCATTGACACAAACGCACACTTACTTAGACACACACACACACACATACACACACACAGTCAATGTTTCTGGATCCACAATACTGAAACTCACACTTTTTTTTCAATGCTGCCATTTTGGCAAGAGACATTCAAATTCTAGCTGTAGATCCGATGCTGTTTTTTAAGCAGAGCTGAGAGTAGTCCCAGGAGGAGGTGGTACTGTGTGTCTTTAACCTTCAGTCAAACACATGTTTTCACACACACACACACACACACACACACACACACACACACACACACACACACACAGAGACACACACACACACACACACACACTCACACACACATACACACACAGATACCCTCACATACACACATACACACCTCACATACACACACACACACACACACACACACACACACACACACACACACACACGCACACACACACACACAGCTACACATACACACTCACTCACTCACACACACACACACACACACACACAAAGATACACACACATACACACTCACTCATGCACACAGATACACACACAAACACACACACACATACATGTTTGTGCTCTAAAAGAACAAAGAAGACCCACGCCCTTCAGCTCCAAGCTGCCAGACTGTGACTCCAGCTGCAGACAGTCCTGAGCAGAGCAGCTGGAATCCTCGCTGACTACGACACTATGAGTCCTGTTTACTCACAAGCCTCTGACGCAGTCACAGTCCCACTCCACCTGCACTGGCTAGAGATCAAGCCCCGAAATTGTATGTGCGTGTGTTTTTCCAAGTGTGTTTCTTTTGGACGACTGAGGCAACTGCAAGGTGTGGTGAGCGACTCCGACAAGTTCAAGTGTTCACCCTTTAACCTGCAACACGAAGAACACCCACACACTCTGGAATATTCTGGAGTCATTGTACATAGCGCCGACCCCCGACCCCCGTCAGAGCAAACAAATGTAGGGGTTTCTTTTGGAGAACATACTGTAGAATTGTACATCGCAAGTGCAGAAGAGACAATGTGTCGTCATGCTATCTCACCTAGCAACAACATTTCAGATGAGGGAATCGAATGACCCTGAAACAGTAGGGATGGACCTTCAAAGAGGCCTATCTTCAGTCATGTCGCATATCCACTGTTTCCAGATCAGATGTTGTCTCTATGTCGAGCCACATGTAGTTCTTTTAGCACTGATCGATAGACTTTCATATCTGTGCATCCGAGAGATGAGTCTCATTAGGGTGCGAGGTCGTAGGACAGTGGCTTTAGGTCTGCTTGGAGACGACCCTATTTCCTTAGTAGTGGGTGGTTGTGCAAAGCCACCATTTTTTTGAATGACGCTTGTACAAATGCGCAAAAGTAAACAGCGGTTTGTCTTTTCTTTTTTACCACAAACAAACTGCATTCTAGGATTTCTTTGTATCATATCGCCGGTTTATATATCAGTTTCATTAAACGTGTGCTTATCTTTGTTTTCGTTTGAACAGTTTGTTTTTGCGTGTGCTCTAATTTATGATTGAGTTTTTGGTGTACTTTGTACATTCTTTTTTTCTTTTTTTTTTTTCGATGAGGACACTCATCTAGAAACTCATTACGGTAGATGGTCCGTTAGAAGTCCGAGAGCTTCAGTGGAGCCCACTGTGATTGTCAGACACGAAGAGGTGACCGGGACTGAGGAAAGACTTTAAGGCCAACGCCCAATGGTAGCGACATTCACATCTATGGATTTGATGCTCAAAAAATAGAACAATTTTCTAAACTTTGCCGTTGACACGCGTCAGACGCCGCCAGTGGCCGTTGGCCTTTAGACAGACGGGAGGACTGGAGGAGAGAGAGAACACGGAGGGGAACGGATGGACAAGGAAAGACTTGGAGAGACTCTGACTGATTTGGGGGTTAGGGCTGTAAGGCTGACTTACGGTTGACTGACTGTGACAGACAAAGATAAAAAAACAGCCGACTGGACGGTATGCAGATAGATAGTGACAGACAGTGAGACTGAGAGACTCTGAAGAAGCAGGATAGGAGGTTGAAAGGTGCCTGACTGTAAAAGGAGAATTGTGGCAGTGGAGAGAGAGAGAGAAAGAGAGAGAGAGAGACAGAGAGGGAGGAAGGGAAGAGAAGATTGAAATGGTAGATAAAGACATACCAGGAAAGCCACGGGGACACACTACCAGGGAGAACTGAAACAGACCGAGATAGTCTGAAGAAAGGCCGAGATAAAGACAGACCAGCAGAGGAGAATGAGAGAGTCAAAGACTCGCTGTGGCTGGGGCGGACCTGGGGAGGCATCCTGTGACTGATGCCACTTTTACACTACGATTAAAACTATTGGCAGCCATGCTCACAGTCATACTTGGTTCCAGTTGTGTTTCCATAGCTCATGAAGCTTTATGTCATTGCAATGAGGCGTGTGTGTAATATACATGTTTAGACAAATTGCTATATTTTCATGTACAGCAGTTACCAGACTCAAGCTATAGAAAATGTACCGCCTTTAAATGTGTTTTGTTAGAAATAAGCAAAAAAAAACAACACATGGAATCCTCTCTGTTTTTCATTAACACATCTTAATCTCAAATTTCCAAATCAGACATGTTTTAACATCTTCAAAATAACTGATGCATGTATTTTTCACACTTGGAGAAAACTGATCTGTTAATATAGGAAAGTAACAGGGCCATTGTGAGAGGATTCTGTCCCTTTTTGGGATCTGCATGATAACAAGACCTTAATATCTAGAACAACGTGAAATCTAGAATAATGTTCTAGGTGATCATCTCATTGTGAATGCATTATGGAAACACAACTGGAAGCCACAAGTTCATCACAATTCAGTTTGGTATGTTTGCATAAACAGTGTAGCTGTAAAGTGGCATGACATGGAAAGACTGTCTCTACTGTATGTGGGGAAGGGGTGCACAGGGAAGAGCTTCTGGTATGTCAAAACAACAGGAAGGGAATGGGGAAGGTCAGAGGTCACAGTTCAGAGTTCATAGCTGAGAAGGATGGTAGGAGAGTGAATGTGTTTACATGTACAGGGCAGGAGGTTTGCTAAGAGGCACGTGTCTGCTTGTATGTGTGTGTGTGGAGGGGAGGGGTCTGAATGAGGGTGTGCATGTGTGAGCATGCCACTTGAGGCTATGCTTCTGAGTAGGGGAGTGTGTGGGTGTTTGTGTGTGCATTTTAGCCATTTTGTTTTTAATGTTAATTGTCTAGAAACACATTTGTATATGCAAGTTTTTTGTGTGTGTGTGTGTGAGAGAGAGAGAAAGAGAGAAAGAAAGGGTGTGTGTGTGTGTGTGTAGGGGTGGGGGGATGAGAACCATGAAAAGCATTTATATATGTTGGCAACAACAGTTACAATCGTGTTTACCTTTGTTTAGTATGACTCCAAACATGTAAAATGGAACCATGAATGACAATGATCAGAACGATATGGCCAATAAAATCAGTTCTACTTTTCCCTTGGCTCTGCTTTCTAATCACTATCTCAGTATTTGCAGACAGACAACTATATCTAAATATGTGGCATATCACCTCTTCCCTTTCCTGCCTGGTTATCTTTCCAAACATTCAACATATTTTTTCTTGTGATAAAATCTTGTGAAGTTTGTCAAAGGTCCTGTCTTTAAACAGAATATGATATACTAGTATCTTGAACCTCCGTAAATTAGAGATTATTCTGAGGTAAAATCAGTGTGGAAGATGTCTGACTGAGACAGCTGAGAACAGAGGCTCTTAAACAGCTGTATGTAGGTGTGTGTGTGCCCTTAGCGCCAATCACCTCACCTTACATACAGTAGACAGACACAGATATACAATCTCGATCCTGTACAGGATTAATCGTTTGTAGGTAGGTTTATGTTTCACTTGATGAGTCCCCTGTGGGTACAGGTCCATGCATAGGAGACAGGCAGTGTGAGACCAGACGTAGTGGTTCCTTCTCTCCTCGAAAAAACCTGTGAGCAATTCAAGTCTCAGCACATCTCGCTATCTTTCCTCCTCTTCCCAACTTTTAACAAGATCTCTGTCTCATTGATTTAGCCCTTTCTCTCTCTCTCTCTCTCTCTCTCTTTTTCTCCCTCTAGCTCTACTTCGAGCCCTCTCTTATTTTCTCACTCACTCACTCCACCCTCTCGTAGTCCGTGCCAGCAACTGGATGTTTACTGTGTATTCCTCCACACCGAGGCACTGTCTGGAAAGCCCATGGCTGTGAACAGAGACAGCAGAGCTCTGACAATATTTTTAATCAGATACCCACAGAGACAGACAGAGAAAAAAAGAGAGAGAGAGAGAGAGAATAAGAAAGACAAAGAAAGAAAGAAAGAAAGAAAGAAAGAAAGAGAGAAAATGGATACTTTCTTCATCCTTCATCATGGCCATTTGTGCCTCTGTGTGAAACTAGGCAATCATCCTCCCCGACTTCACCTCTCCACTGAGACAAATGAAACCACAGACCTCTGTGTGTTTACAGTCAGCTGCAGCTTCTCCTATAGAACCCATCATTACAGAGTGTTCTATTGCCCACCCCATCATCCCATCATTACAGAGTGATGTTCTATTACAGAGTGATGTTCTATTACCGTCTGGCAACTTGTCATGTGCCACACCTGCCGCAGATAATATCAAACCTTTCCAGCTTGTGTGAGATCTGTGGTTTCAAATTTGTTTATTGGTTGTTTCCATGACAACGTTGGAGTGGATTTTCCAATTTACTAATGGCTCACCTGTCTGCACGCACAACTATTCTGCGTGATGTTGACTAACGCAGGCTTTTTTCTTGTTCCAATTCGTTAAACAGGTGTGTTCCAATTCGTTAAACAGAGACAAGGAATCGTGGCAAACATGTTTAGGCTACTCTGAACAGATACATTTGAACAATATTCATTCCATCTCAACGATAACCCTCTGTCCAGTTTTTCCACGTGTTTGTAGAGAACAACCTCCTCAAAGCGTTTGCAAGTGCTCGCAAAAGTTTGCGGTAAACTCAAGGCAAACTGAAAACTTGCAAACGTTTGCGAATGTTGCCCGTGTTTGCAAATCTGAATGCTCCTCTGGTGTGCATGCAAGTTCAGGAAACAGAAAGAAAGTTCATCACCAAAACAAATCGCTCTAACAGTTCAGGTGTATTCAGGTCCTGACCAACAGTTCTGGTGCGAACATGCCCTACTGTAAATCTCTTGGCCTAACCTGACTCATTGTGAAAGTCAAGGATTCACGCATCATTATATTGCATTAGCAAATAAAAACAGACTGGAGTGTGATATCGATGTCTGCACACAATGGATTGGCTGACCCAGTTGGCATCCATGGACCTGTTTATAGTACCCACATGGCAACAGGGGGCCTTATGTGCTGTTGGTCTATGCAGGTTGAGCTTCAGGCTCCAGATGTTCTAACCCAACCAGGAGAAGCCCCCTCCCTGCCCCCCCCCCCCTCATACCCCTGCCAACCCACCGTACGACATAAATCATTCCTGACGAGTAACCACAGCTACCTGGGGCTTCAGGCAGAGCAAACCGAGTTTACGCCACTGATCTGCGATCAAATTGCTCCCTCACCTTGATGCGAACAGGCCAGGGCATGAGCCCCAGCCCTTTATGAGATCGTCCTATGTGTGTCAGGTGTTGCCTGGCGGTGTGGGAACGATGTTGTGAGGAGGACGAGAGAGAGAGGCGAGGCAGCACACGAGATTGCGTGCAGTGATCCAGCGCCCTGGAGAACTCCACAGTGATGTTTAAAACGATCTCCCAGGGAGAGAGAAAGGCCATGGGGTTACGAAGGGCTTTACTGGAGGTTTTGAAAGGTACCCAAAATGCAATCTGTTACACCAGAACGACGGACAATTTTCCGTATCATTAACAGAGACGAACCGTAGCCTGCACTTTTGCCTGCTGAAGCATGCGGGTGATGAGCACTAACCCCAGACATCCGTCCAACGTCAACGTGCCAGAGGGACAGACACTGCCGCCACTGCCAAAAGCTTGTTTGACCCGGTATTATCACGACCAAATCTTCCCTTGGAACCTTCCCCATACACATGAAAGAAGGAGTACAGTGAAATCCGTCATTGTCTCTTCTTAGACTATCTGTTTCTGAGATGGAGACTATCAATGACGCCCGTCACCGGCGTCTGAGTGTGTGTGCAACCTCATCCGCCTGTTTGTCCCGCACTCCATCCAGGAAAGTGTCCAGAATAGCGAGTGGAACAGAAAGATGCATGTCGGTTTCTATTGCTGCCTGTTTAAACCAGATTTATTCTAATGGAGGCTCGCTGTTTGAAAGGGTCAAGCCTTAATGGAGCAGGCCAAAAACCACAT
This sequence comes from Alosa alosa, assembly GCF_017589495.1. Taxonomy (NCBI): domain Eukaryota; kingdom Metazoa; phylum Chordata; class Actinopteri; order Clupeiformes; family Clupeidae; genus Alosa; species Alosa alosa. The sequence continues at coordinate 7,987,528 of NC_063208.1, forward strand.
ATGGGGTCTCTGAGGGTGGAGGCAGAGTGATGTTAATTGAGGACAGGGCTATCAATCTCGCAATCTCGCTGCTGAAGCAACTATTTGCTGAAACTGCAAGTCTCTCTACGCTCTGTAGGTGTCGCCAAAGACACAGAAGCAAGCAGAGAGACAGAAGTGGCATATCTTACTATTGAGGAAAGCCTAAAATAAGCCTTTTTTGTGTACCACTATAGGAACATTTAAAGTGCAATTTAGATTAAGTAAAGAAATGAACAATAAATGATGCTCTAGGGTTTAACCTATAACTCATAAAAGTAAAAAATACATGTATTCTTGTTATGACGAAGGAAAAACAGAATACCCAACCGTGTATTTTTACAGCCACTAATGAAGATAAAACTAAAAGATAATAGATATAAATAAAACTAATAGATAATACATAATAGATGTAGATCAAACTAACAGATAAAACTAATGAAGGCAGGCTCCTCATATCACTGTTGTTTTCTGTGACCTCTAGTGCTTGGGTATTTCTTAATTATGACTAATTAAAATGTTAGGCTGTCTGCTCTGCCATCCCCCTTAGACAGCCCGTAGCCACAGTGTGAACTTTGACCTCTCTCCTTGTGCAGACAGAAGGTTGGCGGGTCCTGGCAGGGAATCTTCTGACGAACACATCTTACGGGAAACCTTCACATAAACACAAGATCTGGTTTCCCCAATTATCATTTTTTTATATGCAGCTGTGTGGTTGTTGCTGTTTTTTTTTTCTCTTATGACAAATGGTCCCCATTCAGATGGATACAGCACACACAACCGTAATTAATGTGCAGTGTAGGCCAAGGTAACAGTAGCCTACATCAAAAATGAAAAATGTATTGCTTTGTTTGTTTTTGTGGGTGCTTCCATAACGACTACATCAAACTTGAAAGAGATTGTTCTTTATTTCCCACTTCAATTAATCACCTGCTTTAGCGTACATGAGACCTTACTATTGCGCATGCTCCAGTCATTACACAAATGATCATGCATGGAAGCTTCACACCAGTGAGATTAAGCAAATCACTATTTGTTTTTGTAATTCCTTTAGTCCATCAAAATGAGGAGATGAAAGTGTTCTGGAGGAGGCCAAAAATCCTTTTACAAGCGGTGACTTCAGCTCTAGGAGAATAATAAAAACGTGTGCTAAACGGAGCGGATAACTGAATATATAAAGTTCTGTCTCTCTTCTCTTCCACACACACACACACACATACAGACACACACACAATACACACACACACACACACACACACACATACACACACACACACACACAAACACACACACACACACACCTGAACCTGTTTTACAAGAGAGGCTCCTCTGTGTTCTCATGGACAGCTGTTTGAGATCAGAGATGTCAGCAGTGGAGAGAGAGGACGCCTTGTGCAGAGCAGGTGATAAGGGAGGCAGTGGCCCAAAGGTCGGCTTTCTCCACGGCGGACGGCCGCTGACACATTTGTGAGTGACCTAACCTCTCACACACACACACACACATACACACATACACACACACAAAAAAAAAAACAAGCTGCACACAAGGGAAAAGTGCTGGGTCGGCAAGACCCATCCTTTGGGGACCGATAACAGTTTGTAGGATGCTAATTAAAATGAAGCCCTTTCATTGAATTATCACAGGAACATACACAAGGTCATCCATTGTTACAGTAATGGAAATGAATGGAGACCGCGGCGCTTTGGAAATCGAATAAAAGTGGCGATAATGGAAATAATTCAACCAAACAAAATGAACCTCAACACGATAGGTTTTGCATTTGCTCTCTTTCACTGCTTATAAATTAAAATGGTGAAATGGCCTGCGGTGGCTAATTGGGGTTTGTCTGAGTGCGAGTCCAGGCGAGTCGGAAAGGGAGTTGTTATTAAAGCCGCTGCCTAGCAAAAAGATACAAACCTCGGTGCTGGGAATGTCAACGCGCATCTGAAACCAAATGGCGTGAAGCTCCGATTTGCTCTGGGCCCTGCAAGCCGGTTCATTTGGGACGCCAGCCATTTCGTTTGAGCATCACTTGGCTCGGTGAACTGACAGGGCGAAAAACATTAAGTTTCTTTCTGGAGGGCTCATGGTTGGAAATACAATGCCGAGGAGTGGCAAGGCATGGGGGGCTTTGGCCCAATACATCATCCTAAATCACAGGGGCCCCGCCAGAGAAAGCACAGCACATGGATCGGAACAGATGAAGAAACAGCCAGGGACGTACACAGGAATTTTGAGGGGCAGTTGCTCTGACCATAACCCCCCGGCTATGTGAAGGACTGAGAATAACAGGGTCACCTTAACTTATCATTATTATTTTAATGCCCACTATTTATTTTTGCTCAGGCAAGATCTTTGAAATTACCTCTAAAATAGATGGGGTTTTTTTTTAGATTACTATTATTTAGCATGCAGCTCTTTAACTTTAGCTCCTGTACTTTCTAGCATGGTCCTCTCATCTCATATTTGGTGATCATCACTTAGGCCTACCTGCCCTCTGTGCCTCCTCCTAGTCCACATTTTCCTCACATAGTCTGGAGGCTTGTGACTGCTCCTCATCTTAAATGTAATGGAATTATGAAACATTGCCATTAGTAGGCCTAGGCTAAAATATGAGTCTGATTAATTAATCAATTCGTCTACACAGTGTCATTACAGTGCAAAGTCTCTGTCTCACCTGCTGGTTGGCTTTTTCGCAGCCAACCCTGCAGTGATTGCTCATTGCTGCCTCCCTGAATTGTCTCTCCCTCTCCTGAATCCGCCTCGTTTCAGTGGGCATCTTGGCTTCAAACAATACCCAAAATAGTGATAGGATTTAGGCATTTAACCAGGCGAGTGGGAGAGTGAGAAGGGGAAGGATTGCGAGTTGACCCCTGTCGGACACAAACTCAGGGACCCAAATGTGGTACGGACGCTTTTTTTTTTTAATTTTTTTTTAAAATTAAATGCAGATTTACACTTAGTAGATTTAACCATCACAAAAATGCATTACTGTATATACTATGTATATATAATAATAATAAATATGTATATATAATAATAATACAAATGTATTGTTTGTATTTTTTTTATTATAATTAATACATTTGTATTACTATTATATATAATAATAATACAAATGTATTATATGGGGTCAGAATTTAATTCTCAGAATTCTATCACTGAATCCGTGTCCAGAGTTTGTCCAGAGAGATGTCCACTCAGCAGGCCTCAAGCTACCCGGTCCCTGCATGATGCAGAGCTACTGCTACCGCCGCTGCCGCCGCTAGGCTAGCACCCTGTTACAAAACCGCCCCAAATCATCCTTGGGTAGATAAAAATAGTGGGGATTATAATAGCACAAATACTAGTAATAATAACACGGATAAGAATATTGCTCTTTTTAGACTCTAATCTCCTGGTTGGCGATGTGTGTGTTCGGTTGGTCGGCTCCAAGCTCCTTAATGCACGCGCTCGGAACATGCTGTGCCTGGCCAGACCCAAAGCCTCCATTTCCTGTGCAGGACCCTCAAGGGAAGAGATCAGACTCCTCTGAGGGGCGCGGGCACAGATCTGGAGCCAGAGCTTTATCCATCCCCCTCTCTCTCTCTCTCTCTTTCCCTCTCCCTCCCCTCTCTATCCCTCCCTCTCTGGCAGAGTACTATCTAATTCTAGATAAACAAATAAACATACAAATAAATAAATATGACACTGTTTGTGTAATGCCACCAGATAATCCATCTCTAATAAGTGCACTTTGTTTTCTGTTTGCGCTGACAGGTTTGATGTCAGGGCTTTGTATATCTTTAGTGCCAGGCAACCTACATTCCCATCAGTTGAACCAATTTAGTCCACATGTCTGCATCAGAGCCATAGAAAGAGGGAGTTGCGACCATGGGCGGATTGGCCATCTGGCATACCGGGCATTTTCCCGGTGGGCTGACGCACCTTTTGGGCCGATAGAATAGGATATATTTAATCATTTTGGCCAACGATCGGCCCAAAGGAAGGACAATCAGCGGCCCATTGGTTACATTTCCAAATTGACACTGGACTGATCCAATAACAGCTCACGTCAGGCCCCACCCCTCTCATTTTGGCTCAGAGCCAGGATTCTGTGAGCGCATCTAAAGTTAATCGAAGTTGCCTACACGAAATTGCGACGGGTGCCGGTAGTGACAATTGTGCAAAATAACACCAATGTAGAAGCTACAATATCATATATCAAAAATACAATATTGCAGGCTAGCATACGTATATCAGCAACATGTTGAAGTTCGTTGAGTTTGAACGAGGAGATGTAAGCAAGCATACAGAGGGACATTGAGCAGGTGGTGGAGTGTAGAGCTACATGATAACAACTCAGTGGTGGAGCAGGTAGGCTATGTGTGACAATGATGATTATGATGACTTAGCCTATTAATTGCGATATTGTAGGCTAATGATAGGCCTAATGATAGTAAGGTCGTGCAGTGATTATAACAAATAGCGCAACTTAAATTTTCTAAATGAATGATTTGCAAACCTGGACAGCAAAAGTGTCAAATCGACGTTAATTGTTGGTCAGATTGATCAGTTTCCGTCAGACGCCCAAAATTCAACATTGGCATGAGTGCTGCTTGGTCTCTCAAAGTAGTGCGTTGGGTTCTATCTGGGTTATCATGGTAAAGATGAGCTAAAAGACAGTAGACTGACGGAAATGTAGGCTACGAAACGCAAGGCGATACGATAGGCTACTGGATGACATTAAAGAGAATTTTATGTAGCTATACTGTTCCAAAATGTACCAGCAATGTAGGTAGGTAGTATAGCCTACAGAAATAAAATATTTCCAGCAACAGCCCTGTTTATGTTGTGTTGTTTCAGTTGTCCTACAGTGATAGCTAAATTACATTAATGTCCAAGACAATCTAAGTAATTTAACTCTTTACACATAGGCTTCAGTACGTTTTTGGTGCTGCTGTCAATTGAGCATTGTATAGTTTAAATGTAGCCTATTGAATAATTTGAAATGATACTTTACATTCAGGCAGAAAGTCTTCTTTAATAATTGCTTGTATAGCCTACTTGAATATGGAGATCATGTGCTCCATGGCTCTGATCAGTCAGAGTGAGAGCCAATGAGGCCTACATCACTTTCAGTGCTCCATGACAGTTGAAAATATATGCATATTTACGGGTAATGCAAAGAATTTGTATTTAATTAGGTGTGCCCGACCGATTTGAGGGCCGCTTGGGCCAAATATGCCAGGGCCGATTTTTGGTCCCAGTCCGCCCCTGGTTGCGACACTCTCTGATGTCACGGCCACGCAATCAAAAGTTCCAAAAAACTTGTGCTGATCGGCTGTGTTGAGGGTGGGATGTATTTCCGGACGCTGGAGGGCGTAATCTAGCAACTCATTGGCTACTGACAAGTGATTGGCAGTTTTCAGTTCCAAAATTGTCTCCATAACCCGGAAACTGGAGAGGCATGGAAATGAAAAAAACCTTTTTCCACGGTCTCTTAGAATGTCTCCACTCTGCTCTGGTCTGCGTGTTACCTCTTCTTCTCTCCATTCAACTACCCCCCCCCTCCTTTCCCCTCATCCCTCTTTTCCACACCTCCATCCCCTCTCCTCTCTGCACTTCCTCCTATCCTATCTTTCCCCTCACTCTCATCACTCACTTCCTCTCAATCCTCTTCCTGTCTGTGTCTGTCATGTCCTAGTTGATGGCAACATATTTGTCATTTTTTCCTGTCGTTGGCACTCATTTTCTCTTCTTCCTCTGTCACTCTCTTTTCTTTTTTTGCTTTTAAATCATCCCTTCATCTCCCTCCATCCTGTAACCTTTGCTTCCCTTTTTTTTAGTCTGTCTCATCCATCTCTCCATCATCTCCGTACACCACACACACACACACACACACACACACACACACACACACACACACACACACACACACACAAACACACACACACACACACACACACACACACACACACACAAACACACACACACACACACACACACACACACACTTCCTTTAACTTCTCTCCCTCCACTCCACTCCTATATTTAGCCATAATCCCTGAGTTCTGTTGCCACATCTGGACGGCACTCAACAGCTGGAGATAGATTTACATAAACAACCACACCCGTGCACACTTGCACGCTAGTTTGCACGTACACGCGTGTGCAGCATACACCCAGATGCACCCAAAACAACACACACACATACAAAACACACAGAGAGAGAGAGAGAGAGAGAGAGAGAGAGAGAGAGAGAGACATGTAACATCTAAAACACATATTTGTTTTACAAAGCAACCCCATCAGATCACACACACATATACCCACACACACCCACACACGCCCACACACAGATGTACACTACACACACACACACAGATAGCCACACACACACTAACACACACACACACACACACAAACACACATACACACACACACACTATGTGTCCATCTCTAATCCTTTTAGACGTGTCCTTGTACTCATGCCAATGTTTATGAGCAAGACTCCCACGATGCATCAGTCTGGCTCTCCTCCCGCCAGACCCCTTTTAGGAGGAGACTCCTATGATCTCCTATGATCTCTGGATCCCTCTAACTGACTTCCTGGGACTGGATCTCCTGGCAGTGAATCTACACTTACCAGACAATAAGCCCCCAAACACACACACACACACACACACACACACACACACACACACACACACACACACACACACACACACACACACACACACACACACACACACACACACACACACACACACAAACACACACACACACACACACACACACACACACACACACACACACAGACAATAAGCCCCTCAGCACTGCAGCATCCAAGAGGAGGGCCGGGGTGGGGGAGGGGATGGCAAAACCTCTGGAAAAGAAGGAATTCAGAGAAATTCCAAACCCCCCGATCCCTCGCTGTCCTTAAAGACGGCGCTCCAGCGCTCCAACACTCCAGTCTGTTTTAATTCAGCTGAATGTGCCAGCGCAGGCGAAGCTGACGTACCCTGGAGCAAGTGAACATGTGGAGGAGGGAGGAGAACTCGGGCCAGATGGGGTGAAATCCACCAAACACACACACACACACACACACACACACACACACACACACACACACACACACACACACACACACACCTTGTTCTCGAGGTGAAATGAGAAGAGAAAGACAGAGAGGGAGACGAAATCCACCAACAACCCTTCCTCTCACACACACACACATACAGTACATACACACTCCCACACACACACCTCGTTTTCGAGGTGAACTGAGAAGCAGATAAAGACCCAGAGAGACAGAGAGAGAGGGAGACTAAACAGACAGCAGATGACTATAAATGGAAGCAGACCCTATGGGTCAAGCTCAGGTTCCGTGTCAGAGTCGGTCGGTATTTTTGTTCTGGGCCTGTCCCACAGCACTTCATCATCGTCAGCACACATACGCACACAGTATACATCTACGCTGTGCACATAATAGAACCAATGTTGTACTTCTTACTGGGAATTTACACCAAAGGCGTCTATTGTTTGCGATAGAATTCCATTACAATCAGTGCATCAATTCACACATACTGAATTGATGCACTGATTGTAATGGAATTCAACTGAACTTGCTTACAACTTGCTTACATAATGCATCAATTCAGTACTTTACGTCTGCATTAATGCCCTTAAAAGTTTTACTTAAAAGCTTATTTTTACACTTCACTTCTATTTTTCGAGCTAGCAGTGTTTGGAATAACGCCGTTTAAAAGAATGGCGTTAGGTAACGACGTTATTTTTTCAGTAACGGGGTAATCTAATTAACCTTTAAACACTGTTCGTTGCTACACCTCTTAATTTACTGTTCGCGGTCAAATTTGACCGAACAGTTTTAACTGCTCTTAAATACCAATACCATGACAAAAAGTATTATTTAATAGGACATTATTGTAAACAGACCCTTATTAGAACATTAACATTTACATCACGTGTGTTTGTGTGTGTGGGTGTGTGTGTTTCTGTATGTGCGTGAATGTGTGCGGACACTGTGGTTCACATGCACAGTGGCAACATGACAAAATTAACTGACAACTTGAACTGTGTGTGTGTGTGTGTGTGTGTGTGTGTGTGTGAGAGAGAGAGAAAGAGAGAGAGTGTGTGTGTGTGTGTCTGTTTGTGTGTGTGGGTGTGAGTGTTTCCTGTGTGAAAAATGCATGTGTGTGCATGTGTGTGTGCAACATTGGTGGTTTTCCTGCACATGTGGCAACATGACAACATGAACTGTGTGTGTGTGTGTGTGTGTGTGTGTGTGTATGTGTGTGCATGTGTATGTACAGTATGTGTCTGTTTGTGTGTGTGTGTGTGTGGGGGTTTCTGTGTGTGCATGCATGCCTGTGTGTGCGAACATTGGTGGTTCACATGCACAAGTGGCAACATGACAACATGAACTGTGTGTGTGTGTGTGTGTGTGTGTGTGTGTGTGTGTTATGTGTGTGTGTGAGTGGGTGTACGTGTGTGTGTCTGTTTATGGGTGTGTGGGTGGGTGTGTTTCTGTTCACCCCATTCACGTATGTGCGTGAATGCCTGTGTGGACATTGGTGGTTCACAAGTACAAGTGGCAACATGACAACATGAACTGACAACATGTACTGAGTGTGTGTGTGTGTGTGTGTGTGTGTGTGTGTGTGTGTGTCTGTGAGTGGGTGTACATGTGTGTGTACTGTATGTGTGTCTGTTTGTGTGGGTGTGTGTGTGTGCTTCTGTGTGTGCATGCATGCATGTGTGTGGGAACATTGGTGGTAAGTTGTAGGAGTGTGTGTAAGGATATATATTTGATCTCCTGGATGAAATGTATACTCTTTCCCATTAATTTCCTATGGCGGTCATTTTTGACCGTAAACAAAAAAAAGTGTTTCTACGTTGAAAAAATCACTCAAAATTCAAAGAAAGTAGTCAAAATAAATTCTATGTGTTCAAAAGCCTTTTGTGAAGGATATCATAAGATCTTGGGGCAATCTGATGAAAAATGCCATATTTATGGTACAGGGAATGAGTAAATCGGTCATTTTTGACCGGAACAGTGTTAGAAGGTTAATTACTTTTTACAACGTTACAACGCCGTTAACGTTACTGGACGTTAAATGCAAAGTTACTTACTTTGCATTGATTGATTAAACTGTGTAATCCAAACGCACCCCTGGCTCACAGCTAGTGAGGAGGTGGGTTAATAAAGACGTAATCGATTATGATTGGCTAAGGCAGAGTCATGTTTCATGATAGCCAATCAGAGACAGTGTTTTTACACACTTGCCAGCACACGCGCCACACACACACGCAACAGCTTACAGTAGAGATTCGACGAAACAGCAGAGGTCGGGAGCAATCCGATGAAAAGTTGGCATTTTCAAGGTGGAGATATAAGCACTACTTCAAATTCACTGTGGTCAAAGGCAAGAACGTGCATGTAATGTGTTGGCTGCATTATGTCCAGGAGCGAAGACTTTGTCGACATCCGTTCTAAGCAACTCTAATTTAATGAGGCATCTCACACACGTATCTAAAGCTAGTGGCCAAAAACACCGATAGCCTACCTACACCACAGATGATAGCTCGCCATCCACTAGCAAAGAAGGACTCGGAGCAAAGTCCTCCAAGCAGCAAAAGCTAGATCTTTCTGACTCACAACAAAAACCTATGACACAGGTTGTGTTAACCATAGGTCTGTCGATGTGCAATATCTTGAATTTCCCCTCGGGAATCAATATAGTATCTATCTATCTATCTATCTATCTATCTAATAAATATCGAAAGTTATGTAGCCTACAAACACCTGTCTGTTCTACTAATTTAAACTGGCTTTTCAAAACTGCTCAAAAAATCCAAATTCTTTTACATTTTTTCACAAACTTTTAACAGTAACGCAAATAGTTACTTTCCCTGGTAACGAGTTACTCTTATCATAGAGTAATTCAGTTACTAACTCAGTTACTTTTTGGAACAAGTAGTGAGTAACTATAACTAATTACTTTTTTAAAGTAACGTTCCCAACACTGAGCATAAATGAAGCGGACTCGTTGAAAAACTCATGGATAAACACGTTGTTGTGCCACTTTAGAGAGGGGGGAAGTGTAAACTGGTTAATTTACGTTTCACTCTTGCTGATGTCTTTCTTGCAGTGTACATTCCTAGTTAGAGTTAAAAGGTTTCCCAAAGTGTTTCCACAAATAACGGCCTCATCGAGTTTCCAGATATAATATTTAATGGGTCTTTTGTGGTGTCAGAGAAAAACCCTCTTCTCAGGAAAAATCTCAACATTTATTAGAAATACATGTGTGGGAAAAGCCATCCAATCGTCCTTTGAAAAAAAAGGCAACCCAGAATATGCCCAGCCGCCCTTTGTCAGTGCTCAAGGTCGAAGTCCATCTGTAAAAAAATAAAATAAAATAAAAACAATAATCTGATCACCCCCTCAAACCTATTGCACTGCATTCCTTACCTCTCCATTAAATCTGTCCATCGAGATGATTTGAAAAAATTAGCGGGGTCAGGTCAGTAATCCATGCTCCAATCCTCTCACACGATGAGGGAAGACTAAAGGGAATGTCAAATGAAAGGTGAATGCTGCTGACCTTGGACAGGCAAACAGACAGACGGAATAATCTTGGTCTGTCCAGCACAGGGGGAAAAATAGATTCAATATGTTTGTCTGGATTGGAACACCAGGGACTTCATAACAGACTCTCCATATTGACCGATTAATGTAAAGTACAGTGTACATGCAGAAATGAAGGTTGACAAGAAGAGGCTATTCTGATGGGGCACTCAGAGGGTCAGACGGGTTTGTATTGTTTGGAGGCAGGGTGACAGGGTGACATACCTCTCAGTCTACCCATAATTCACTTGTTTATATGGCACAGGGTCGTTCGAAGTGACCAATTGCATTTGCCTTTGACCCGCCACAGACATATCCTCTGGAGGTAATCCCCACATCTAACCTTAAAGGATGCGCATGAACATGAACAGATAAGCTACACAAAGCCGCCAGACAGACTTCGTCTTCACGGGATTAGCAGTAGAGGGGGGAAAAATGTGTTTTTTTTTCTTTCTGAATGTGGCACAAAAGGCCAAGGGCACCTTAAGTGTCACAGCATCCTTCACGTGCCTGAAAGCTCAGATGGCCTGTCAAGTGCTCAGGGTGGGGGACTGAGGTGGGGGTGGGAGTGGGGGGGCAACTCTGCCTCTCTGCAGCAACAGCACTGTACACAGAGGACATCTTTGATATCAAGGTCGTGCGCTGAAGGACTGCGCGGGGGAGCTTAAGGATGTCTTCACAGACATCTTTAACACTTCCCTGAAGCAAGCCATCGCCCCATCATGTTTCAAAGCTGCCACCATCATACCTGTGCCGAAGAAAACTGCTCCATCCTGCTTCAATGACTACTGCCCTGTGGCACTGACACCCATCATCATGAAGTGCTTTGAGCGGCTTGTCATGTCACATATCAAAGCCATTCTCCCCCCCACCCTGGACCCCTTCCAGTTTGCATACCGAGCCAAGCGGTCTACAGAGGATGCAATCTGCTCTGCCCTCCACCCAGCCCTCACCCACCTGGAAAAAACAGACTCATATGTGAGATTGCTGTTTATAGACTTCAGTTCTGCATTCAACACCATAATACCACAACAACTCATCTGTAAACTTGACAAACTGGGACTCAGTACCTACCTCTGCAACTGGCTACTGGACTTCCTCTGTCAGAGGCCCCAAGTAGTACGTGTTGGCAACAATACCTCAAGCAGCATCACACTGAGCACAGGGGCCCCCCAAGGCTGCGTGCTCAGTCCACTGCTCTTCACCCTGCTGACGATGATGACTGCACTGCAACCTACAGCAACAATCACATAGTGAAATTTGCTGACGACACAACTCTGGTGGGTCTCATCACCAAGGGCGACGAGACTCAATACAGGTTGGAGGTCGACCATCTGACCACGTGGTGCAGGGACAACAACCTCCTGCTGAACGTCAGCAAGACCAAAGAGATTGTTGTTGACTTCCGAGAGGTCACACCCAACACCTGCCACTGACCATCGACGGTGCTGTGGTGGAGAGAGAGCGAGCAGCACCAAATTCCTGGGGGTGCACATCAGTGAAGACCTCTCCTGGACCACCAACACTGCATCACTGGCGAAGAGAGCTCAAGCGCCCGCCTGTACTTCCTCGCGGAAACTCAGGCGCAGCAAGTGCTCCACCAGCCATCATGACCACATTCTACCGAGGCACCATTGAGAGCATCCTCTCCAGCTGTATCGCTGTGTGGGTGGAAGCTGCACTGAATACAACAGGAAAGCCCTGCAGCGCATAGTGAACACAGCTGGAAGGATCATTGGTGCTTCACTCCCCTCCCTGAAGGACATTTACACCACCCACCTCACCCGCAAGGCGACCAAAATTGTGAGTGATGCAAGTCACCCCGCTCACAATCTGTTTGATCTACTGCCCTCTGGGAAGAGGTACAGAAGCCTGCGCTCCCGCACTACTAGACTCACCAACAGCTTCATACACCAAGCTGTAAGGATGCTGAACTCTCCCTCCTCTCCCCTCCACCCTCAGCTACATAACATCCTGGACATGGGACCCACAATGGCCGCCTGCACTACTCCACTTGCACACTTGAACACTTGCACACTTGCACACTTTACAACTTGGTGTTGTTGTCCTGAAAACACAACACTTCTGCTGCTCTTACATAACTTGCACCACTATGCCACTTTCTTTATTACTTAGGTCAAACAGAACTACCCAAGCCTTTTATTGGCCTGACTTTGCACTAGTATTTTATTGACTGTCTATGCACAATTTCAACCAAATTTTGCTGCTCTTATTTTTTCATTATTATATGTGCCCTCTTATTTACTTATTTACTTACTTTTTTGTTTACTTGAATGTTATGTTTGTCTGTGGACTTAAATTGGTAAAATATGTCTTGTCTTCACCGTGGGATAGTGAGAAACGTAATTTCGATCTCTTTGTATGTCTGGAACATGTGAAGAAATTGACAATAAAGCTGACTTTGACTTTGACTTTGACTTTGAAGATCACTCGCTGTTAAAGGAGAATTCTGGCGATTTTTCACATAGATCTCTGGTTCTCGAGGTCACAGAGTACTGTCAGTATGAAAGAAAAAAACATAAACAATAGGTTCTACCTAGCTCGAATTGCTGCAGCCAACAGCTACAGCTGCCAGGTAGCTAGCGCTACTCTCTGGGGGCATAAACATGGGGCAACTACAGTGCTACACTCTGGGGGCATGAACACCTTCTGCCATTGCCATTGCTCTTATATTATTTGATTCCTATCGAGTGATTGTGCAAAGGCTCTCTATTAAAGCAAACATGTTTGATATCAAAATAACTGTTGTTCTTGATAGGACATATCAAACTATACATGGGCCTGTACTGACATTTAATTATTTGACTCCCTTCTCTTCCTTTTCATCTTCAATTTGAAGTTTCAAACAGTTTGCCTGCAGTGATCACTTCTGCAGTCCCTAATGGTATCTTAGTCAGTGTAATTGTGAAAAGAAGTTTACTTATATTGAAACGTTTGCCCGGGACTGCCATGCAGTCAGAGGCTTCACGTCGGCCACAGGCCTCCAGACTCAGAGATGCGTGCCTGGGCCCAACCGTAAGTCACTTTGGATGAGCGCATCCGCCAAACCGGAGGAAGCTGACGAGAACAAACAAAAGCAGCTTGCCCACAAGCAAGCAGCCGTCAGCACATCAGTCAAACCACCTGCCAATTCAGGCGATGTGAGTCACTCTCGGCCTCAGATGCCCTCCCTTGTATTCGGTAACCAACCACTAGCAAAAAAAAAGAAACACACATGCCTCCGGCACAACTCCAACAATGCATTACGTACATTAGCATCCAGGAAAACCCAATGATTTCCAGCATAATCCCACAAGGGCTGTGAACTTGTTTACCTTCAGCGGATGGCCGGGTGGTCCTCTATAGATTAGGATTATTGACATACCATGTCTATGACCGCCAGTCCACCCTAATGGCCAGAGGTCAAATGATCATTTCAGAGGGGTAATCCAATGGGTCACCTGCCAGATGAATCATTACAGATTAGGATGGCCCCATAGATTAATCTTCCAGGAACTCGTGTTTTGGGCTGATGTGTTTGTGCACATAATGACAGGAATGAATGGACGTCACGTGACCAATAGATATTTTTTGTTTTTCGTGGGTTGGCGCTCAGGTTTCTAGGAAGTGGCACGCTGTAGGGTTTTCATAACGGTGGTCAGATGGGGTAACAGACGCACAAGGGGGGTGGGACAGGGTTACCGGAGTCCCATGAGGTTAATCCAGCCTCCAGTACATATACTACAGGTCAGGACATTCTGTTTACACAGAGGAATGGAAATGAGCAAAGCTAACACACTCAAGCTGTCAAACATATATGCACGCACACACACACACACACACACACACACACACACATTAACACATTCAGATGCACAAACTCCTTACTTAAATACCCCTTATTTATAAACACAAACACAACACAGACATATACACGTACACACATATATGCACATGCACACACCTATACACATTATGCATACATATGGGCCAATAGCTAGTTTTGAGGAAATGTGAGGTCATGACCTCTATATATATCTTTCTAGCTGTTTCACACACTCTTTTTCTAATTAACAAACGTGTGTGTGTAGCTGTTGTGGTCTTATCTGTTTGCTCACAGGCATTGAAGGTTACTAATTATTAACAGTCTATTGTAGGTTACCAACGTGCCTTGCATATCTGATAAAAAAGTAAATACTAACTTGTAGGAAGTCTGCACGAAACAAAGACACAACTCATCTTAATATGCATGTAATATGCAGTGTCAACACAGACATTATTTCCTTCCACTTTAGTTTTCTCTAGATACATTGAGGACAAATTGATTCATGAGCAAATCATATAGGTAGGCTACCATTAGCTAAATCAAATTAACACAGATTGTGCAAAGCTATAGGGACACATATTAGTTTTAAATAATGGCAAGCCGATCACTGTTATGTACGGTAATAGTGGATAAACTTGGTTGCAATTAAATGTCAACAGCGATAAGGACTCAACAGCAGGTTTGAACCAAGGCCAACCATTTCTCAGGCAGTGACAATCCACCACACCAATACTTACGCAACTGCAAGGACATGGACGGTGTCATTGCATGTGAATCACCGCTAATACATTTATAAATCCAAATTGCAATCTTAAGAACTATTGCATAAAAGCTAAAAGCAGCATTAGGTCTGTTGGGTCATCTGAGTTAAACATGATATACTACAGTATAATCGTCAGTGTAAGTGGCGCTCTTACAAAGTGTGTGGGTTAGACACACATATACACACACACGCGCATGCAGGCACGCGCCCACGCACCCACGCACACACACACACACACACACCTCTATGTTTAACATGATAGTACTATGGTCAGTGTAAGTTTATTGGTCACCAGGTCAATCACCTCCACACAGGTGCTATCTGGCACCCGCTAATGTACAAGATATGCCTTTATTACAAGATACACACACACACACACACACACACACACATGCACACTAACAGATACACATATTTTGACAATCTGGAAGTGTTTTTCTACACCACCTATTAGCCCTGGCATCCGCAAACACTAGACATCACATACATACACACACACAGACACACAGACACACACACACACACACACACAAACACACACACACACATGCACTCACACCCACACATATATTGACAAGCGTTTTCTACACCCTCTCCACAAGCCTTGGCATCCACACACATTAGACACACACACACACACACACACATGACATAAGACACACACACACACACACACACACACACACACACTGTTGTTAGGTTAGCACCCACACTAATGGGCTCCAAATCTTCTGTGGTAAGCGCCAGTCAGTCAGATAGATGTCTTCCTCTGGCCCTGTCTTTACCCCCTGTGGGCCTGCCAGAGCCATAGGCAGCACTGAGGACGAGGATTTAACAAGCCAACAGCTGTCCTCACTTAGCCTCAACTGATGGATTGGGAACGCTGTCACACACTTTGTTTGTGTGCTGTTTCCAAGCTTGAGTTTGTGCATAAACATGTGTGTGTGTGTGTGTGTGTGTGTGTGTGTGTGTGTGTGTGTGTGTGTGTGTGTGTGTGTGTGTGTGTGTCTGTGTGTATGTGTGTGTGTGTGTGTGTGTGTGTGTGTGTGTGTGTGTGTACATGCATGCATGTATGTGTGTGAATACATGATGATTTGTTGGCAAAGTAGTTCTGAAAGCCTTTGTGTTTAGTAGCCTCTAAACATCTGTGGATGACAGCTAAAGCAGATGCAACCCTGTGTGTGGGCGCATATATCTGTGTGTGTGTGTGTGTGTGTGTGTGTGTGTGTGTGTGTGTGTGTGTGTGTGTGTGTGTGTGTCTGTGTCTGTGTCTGTGTGTATGAGTCATAGAGAGATATCATGTTGAAATCTCTGTGTAAGAAAGACTGACAGACAAAAGGCGGACAGACAGCTAGAACATATTCACATGAATGGAACACAGCGTCACAGCGTGCGAGACAGATATCGAACCAGGATTCCTAACAAAGCCACTTATGCCATTACATCACACTGCCACCACTCTGGAGAAGAGAGACCGTGGTTTGGGAGTGACTGACCTATGAGTGTTAAGTGATGGAAAGAGTGAGAGAAATGGGGATAGATGGATAGATAGAGCAAGGGAGCAGTGGAAAGATGAAGACAGAGCAGGAGAGTGGGGACAAAGGGCAGATGAAATGGATCGAGTAAGAGATGGAGAGATTTATAGATGGCTGGGGTGAGAGAGAGAGAGAGAGAGAGAAATATGGATAGAGAGATATGGAAAAAATATAACATCAGAAGTTAATAGAGGAGCTATATGAACCTCAGATGCCCTTCGAGGACCTCAGATGTTTTCGACCTTGTGTGTGTGTGTGTGTGTGTGTGTGTGTGTGTGTGTGTGTGTGTTTGCACATGTGCACATTGTATGTGTGTTTGTATTAATTTTTGTATGTGTATTTGTACATGTATTTGAGCATTCATGCATGTCTGCCTTTACGTGTGTAATTGTGCATGTGTGTGAGAGAGGTGGAAGTTTTTGTGTGCGTGCGTGCGAGTGTGCATGCGTGTGTGCGTGCGTGCGTGCGTGCGATAACAGCCAGATAGCTAGCTGCAAGTGGGCATGTCTCTACTGGATGTGCCTGGCAGCTCGCCTGTTACACAATACACTCTGACCTAAAGGTAGAGGTTACTGCGAAAAGCACTCTCAATCACAGCACACACACACAGAAACACACACACACACAGAGAGAGAGAGAGAGAGAGAGAGAGAGAGAGAGAGAGAAAACAAGGAAGTGAGGGAAGAGCTTGGTGGATTGGAAGAGGCTGCCAAAATATTTGAATATATTAATGAAATACTAAATACCCCTACAAATATACACATGTCCAAACACAGCGAACACACACGCGCACACACACGCACACATACACACACACACACACGCACGCGCACACACACACACACACACACACACACACACACACACACACACACACAAACACACACACATACACACACACTCACACACTAAAACAAAGAAACAGAGCAGAACTGGGGCACCTATAAATGTGGGCCTCATTCCCTGATTCAGCCAGCAAGAACAAACACATTTCCCCCATCCTGCATACAATCACACCCATTGAGGCTTTAACACACACACACACACACACACACACACACTGAGACACACCTAGTTTAACTGTCACAGCTCAGTTGAGTGCCTGTGTGTTTTGTTAAGGTTAGGTCGGGCCCCTGAGGGAGCCCTGTGCAATCCCATTCAGCTGCAGCACAGGCAGCGGTTACAGCAGAGCTGGAGGTGGAGGAGGTGGTAGTGGTGGTTAGTGTTGGTGGAGGTGGTGTTGGAGGTGATAACGGGGGAGGTGGATGGTGGAGGTGGTGGTAGTGGAAGTGGAGGAGGTGGTGGAGATGGAGGTGGTGGTGGAGGAGGAGGTGGTTGAGATGGAGGTGGTGGTGGAGATGAAGGTGGTGGTGGTGGAGAAGTTGGTGGTGGTGGTGGTGGTGGTGGTGGGGAGAAGTTGGTGGTGGTGGTGGTGGTGGTGGTGGAGTAGTTGGTGGTGGTGGTGGTGGAGATGGAGATGGAGGAGGTGGTGTTGGAGGTGATAACGGGGGAAGTGGATGGAGGAGGTGGAGGAGATGGAGGTGGAGATGGAGGTGGTGGTGGTGGTGGTGGTGGAGCTGGAGGTGGAGGAGGTGGTAGTGGTGGTTAGTGTTGGTGGAGGTGGTGTTGGAGGTAATAACGGGGGAAGTGGATGGAGGAGGTGGAGGAGGTGGTGGAGATGGAGGTGGTGGAAAAGTTGGTGGTGGTGGTGGTGGTGGTGGAGATGGAGGTGGTGGAGAAGTTGGTGGTGGTGGTGGTGGTGGAGATGGAGGTGGTAGTGGTGGTTAGTGTTGGTGGATATGGTGGAGGTGGTGTTGGAGGTGATAAGGGGGAAGTGGATGGAGGAGGTGGAAGAGATGGAGGTAATGGTGGTAGATGTGGTGGTGGAGGAGGTGATGGTGGAGATAGCACCAGACTACAGCCACACACATGCAACCACACACACACACACACACACACACACACACCCCCTCTCTCATGTTCTCTGTAGGATTAGTGTGGGTCTGAGCCCAGCACTAATGATTAAAGCGTACATCATCTGGGTCAAAGGTTGATTGTTCGGATCCGCTTTTGAGAGAGAATCGCTGCACACGAGGCTCATCTATCTGGAAGCGCCACAAATAGAAGCTTTCCATCACTTGCCGACAAATCAAATTACGTATATCCACCTCATTCTTTAAACCGGAAATCCATCCGGTTTTCATCTTCCATCCATTCTGTTTACATTAGAAAGTCTCAGCAAAGCTAACTAGAATATGCTTCATTTCATTTCTTTCGAAATGTTGACAATTCTGCTCTCAATAAGGATATTCTATATAATATATGACTGACAGAAAAATATAAGTTTGTTTTTACGTGGCTTAGGATACATCAAGCACTGTGTACAGCAACATTAAAATCAATACAACAGAGCTTTGGTCGGAAATAGAAAAACGAATTTCTGAGTACTCACCTAGCGTTAATGGGTTTCGGAAAAACCTTTTTCCGAGGCAAAACATCATCATTCCGCATCATTCACGTCACGTAATGTGTGAGTCAGAGGTCGGAAACTGGGGCTAGATTTTGCTAACAGAGTTGCCCAGTTAGGGGCTCGTCATCACTTTTGTTGTCACGTTGTAGTTCGTTTGTAGTCCATGTGGCCTTTGATGTCCAACAGTTTTAATGTGAACTTGGGAATTTGCTGTTTTTGTCACTTGAAAGCTGCATATCTTTCTTTCACAAGCGTCACTATTTTTTAAGCAAATACAGTTGTTTATTTAGGATTAGTGAGTGTATGTTTTAACCTTTATTGTGGCATCCGTGTTTGTCACACATTCCGACGGCAAAGCACATGAACACTTGCTGTGGGAAAAACAAAGTAGCCACGGGGGCGGTCCTTGTCATTCCGAAGTGCCTTGAATGCACCATCAGGTGTCATGGAGACGCCCATTGTTGGCTAGAGAATATTGTGGAAGTGAGAGAAGAGCTATCTTTAGCCTGGCTAGTCCATGCACGGTGACAAAGCTCAACACACCTCCCCACTGGGAGGACGTGAGCAAAGTCGACACTGTGAAGGACTTAGAGGAACTATGAGTCCGTAGACCCAGGCGGAAATAACGGGATCTGGGAGACGCTTTGTTATGGTGGTGGTCAGTGGAAGCAGTGATGGCTGAGTTGACAGCTGTTGATGACGATTTAATCCGAGGGCTGATTCATTGACAGATTGGGAGAAACTAAAGATAGGGATGTTGAGAGTGCTGAAGTTAAGGATCATCTCTTTAATGTCTTAGACTCCGCTTCCTCTTGACTGTGAGTACTCAATCAGCCTGGCATATTCCTGGAGCAGAGAGAGAGGGGCTTGATTATTTGATGATGCTATAATGAATAATGAATTCTATTTGTGCAGCGCAGTTCCATAGCAACGTTGGCATTCTCATCATCAAAAGACAACAGAGTTTGAACAGTGGGGTTTGTTTATCACTGTTCCTGTCATTGCTTAAATGATTTAAAACCAGCAAAGTCA